>NC_068361.1:52071183-52371183 GCF_020536995.1 Dreissena polymorpha | reverse complement strand
TAAAGTGATGTATAGCTTACATTTTTTCAAGGTAGACAACTTCTGCGAAAGGAAAAAAGAAAATACAGTATTTGACATGGTTGTTTCCCTTATGCGTTCAGACTTCTGATCAATGTAAACTTAAGAATATTACAATAAGTTCATAGAGCAACTTAAAAATATGAATAATACATGCACAGTTATGGTATGTGTGTTAATTAAGATTTGATAAAAAAAATGCATTTATATTAACACACTAACAGTATTTTGAAATACACAATTTTGAAAACCATAGTGTATTCAACATTAAAGAATGCAGTACCAGTATTTAAAATGTTATGAATAATTGCATTTTCTTGACGTAAATAAATAACACATAAAGAGCAGGATTTTTTGATTGAGGTTGTACATGTTCCCATTAACCAATCACATATTTTATAAACAGTTGTGTGAACTAAATGATGATGCTTGAAGATTATTAATGCAGAAAATTATATGTTGGCAATAATTTCCTTTATGTATATGCTTCCAGTAAACCTCATACGCCAAACTCCGGTAATAAACCCCATGGCTAGGGTGAAATAACTAATTAAGAATGATTCTTAAAATTTAAAATTTAGTTGATTTCTATTCTGATATCCAGGGGACCGTTTCAATAAACATCGTAGTACACATTTACGATACGATACATTTTTCGAAGATACATAATTGTTAACGTCAATATCATATGATTATAAATTTTCATTACTTAATTAATTACATTGGCATCCCAAGCGCCGTATATATTTGACGAGCATGGCGAGCTAGTTCGTCTACTTATTAAAATTACAAAATTCTCTTGTAAGTTCAAACTGACGTGAGATCGTTTATGAAACGGCCCCCGGATGGGTAAAACATGCTCCAAAATGTCCTTCTTCTGATAAAACTCTCGCTGCGTTAGTTCTATTATATAATTTAACAATGACAAATGGCTTGCAGAGATAATGGCAATGCGCCGTATAGCCCATGATACGACATAAATCATTCGCCTTATAATCAGATATCCGGAGGTTCTCCGCCTTATTTTTATGGATGCTTAATTAATTAGTACACTTTACAGTTGTACTGCAAAGTTTCACTTTGGACGCATAAAAAACATTTTTGTGATACCAAAAATTTAGTCATTTTTCTGAACTCGACGCACTGTAATAAATCGTTCTTCGTGTATTATAATGAATGATTAATCAAGATTCGCATTTACTCCGTTTTAAATAGCACACAATCTTGCAAATAATGTAACGTGCGTGCTTTGTTAATCGATATTTTTTACTTTTGTATCCAATGATAATACATCTTTCAGTTAATAATCATGCACGTTTTTGAAATTGTGAACGGAACAGTTGATACCAGTACTAATTTTCTGTGGAGACATTGTGTTGTACATATTAATATTTTAAATAATAATTTACATGATTCTAAATAGTGCTATTTTCCAACTTTTAAAATAAAAGAGTCGCGCTCAGGTATGGCTGGCAGAGATCACGACACTTCCACAATGTGATAATCGTAAATGATGTGTGGTTACTGATTTACGTTATATTTTTATCCGTTACTATTCGGCTATAATATAAAAAGACGTCAATTATATTGGAATGCTGAACGTGATGTTCCTATACACTTTTCATAACAAAACATTTTCACTCAACAAACGATGGCATGGTTGTGGCATAAAATATGAATCTGTTTTGGTGCAAAGACTGTTTGCGAACGCGTCCGCTGGTAGACCGGATTATGAAAACTAACAACTTTGGACATGCCGTATACCTATATTCGTATTGGTATATATACCTATACCTAGCTAAACATGGGCCTAGCTCAGTTTAATTATATAATGAGGCAAATACATGCGATGGGTGGGCCTCTCACAAGTTCCGTGTACTTTTTTTATAAGCTTCGTAAACTATTTTAAGAAATTCGCTAAAAGGTAATTAACGCACATTTTACCAGCATGGTTAGACTCGTTAAGCTTTTCCCTTGAGCAAAAAACAAATTGGCAATATTTACCCTATGAATATGTTAAATGATTACATTATAATAAATTTAAATATAAATTGGTTTTTACTTTTTACCTGATTACCAGAGTCCCCGTGACCCCGTGCCTTTAAATTCGTTTGTCCCAAACATATTCAGTTCCAATATTTGCATCCAATGACAGACATCCGTTTGCGTGTTTAAGTTACTAATTTCTTAAAAAGTATACATTGTTGTACTGTTTATCATCAAATAACTGTCAATAGCCAACCTGAAATTAGGATTTAACAGTTTTCTAACATAAATAACTTTATTTTATTAAACAAGTAAAAAAAGGCTCTAGCTATAAAAGCTTACTAAACTTTTAGATATCATAATAATGATAACATGAAACGTTTAACATGGGTCCATTTTAAATTTCTTCACAAAAAGCTCGTTATTTGAATCAAAGTCATGTTTTGCAGGAAATGTTCGTAACGTCCATCTGACGCAAAGGGCAATTTCTTGTGCGCATTCCAGGCACAATCAAAGCCTTAATGGATACGTTTTAACGGCGTAAACATGATCACTGTTTGAATCACTGACTTTATTCAAAACGGCTGTACTTAACAATTATAACGCTATTGTTGGGGTTATGTATGTAATATGTATTTAATGAACCGTCAATGTATTAACATTTATACTCTTAGTGTTTGTTATCTATTGTTTGATAACTACATGTAGTTACATTTCAGATTATAGTTTGCTGTCAGTTCTAATGATACGAGCAATTATTGTCCTGAAAACACATACATCAAAATGTTCATATATATAATAAATACTAAGAGAGACCGTGTCATCAATGCATTTAGTTCAAAACCAAACAGTTATTTTAACAATTGAACATACCACCTCGACATTCTTGTTGACAATGCAATCCATTATTCCGTAGCTATAATCTAGGAACCACTCTCGTTGAGTTGGCCGCCACGCACATGTAATCCTGAAACAAGACATAGCATTAAATATATGTCTACATTGCATGAGTGGCAATATAAAAGAAGCAATATTGATCATGACAATTATGGCCTTGGTTTATTTCATATTTAATTGTAACGCAAATGGCGGAATGTGATGTACCGAAGATTTCTGACAGGTTAAGTGATATTGTATTTTATGGTCTCCTTTGATTTATAGGAAAATATCAGTGACTTTAAAATAGTTATTTACTCTTTTTTATAGAAAAAAAATACTGCAAATATTAACAAAATATGCTTACTGTTCGTCTGGGAATATTTGTCATTATATCGCCGTTATGCGTTGTTATTATAGCAAATTGATCTAGTTACGCCATTTTTAAATATAAATGGTTTGAAAGCAAGAAGATTGCCGTGGCGTAGTTTATATTGTGCCAGTTTAGCGACCGGGAGTTCACGGGTTCGATCCCCACTGTGGGAACGTTCCTCAAAGATCTCCCACACAGACTGCTTCTAATCCCAGAAAACGGACTAAAAAGCTTTTTAAATCAGCCTTAGGCTTTAGATTCCACAGATCAAAAGTAAATAGGTTTACATTTAACTTTAAAAAAGATAGAACATTGTTGATGTCGATATTTTTTATCGAATCGTGAACAAAGAGACAAACATGCTCAATAACATAAAATAACCAACCTTAACGCTTATTTCGTCGGTGTATTTTTCAAATAACACATGGATATGCAAATAGATAATTATCCAAGTAACCGGCCTCTGCCTCAAGGAGCATTGGTGACCGTGACATATTTCAAAATTTCCAAAACACCATTGCCTATGGCCATTGGCGAGACATAGTAAGATTTAAAAACATGTTTTTCTCCCATATGACCGATTATTACGTAGAGAACTATTGAACATAATTGTGCTTGATAATTAAAAATGAAGCGGAAAATTGTTTTATACAATTCTGGTAGCCTCCGGAGTTTTTTAGTTTTCTCTTTGTACTAGACCATGGTCACATACACTTGTTTTCTTCATGTATGCTCGGCCTGTCTCCGCTTATTTATCTATGTTGCCATGGAGGGAAACTGTTTATCCATCAATCCAGAAAATAAAAAAACAGGCACTTGCAAACATAGATTGTATAGAAATCATGGTTGTTGTCGTTTTGTTTGCTGTTTTCTTTGTGTTTGTTGAAATTGTGCTAATGTTGTTTGTGTTTGTCTTATAGTTGCTCGCTGTTTTTCTGAAACGTTTGTTGTTTTTTCTGTTTCTTTTAGTGTATTTGCTATTTACATATAAACAGGTGTTCGTGGCGTAATGTAAAACGTATTTTTCTGATGGTTTAATACTCTTTGAAAATTATATGAGTTCAGTAGATAAAAAAAATATTTTGTCAAACGTGAAGCAAACAAATGAATTACCCGTTGTTGAGCACCTTTATAAAATCATTCCAATTAATTTCAGTTAGAGCACAAAACTTTAGCTGTTGAGAGAATACAATTTTACAAAAGCAAAACAAATATTTCGCAACAAAGCATTTTAGGCAAACCTTCTTATTAAGAGTCTAAAACGTTCTAAAATATATTTGGAAGTTATTTATACATCAGAACGCAATCTACATTCTGAGTAATAATTGAGCATATAAAGAAAAAAAACACAAAAATTTATCCTGCATACTGAAATCTCTTCAAAGTTTCTTATGTTTCAAAACTATGCTCAAGCAAAGAAACCCTTGTTCGAGAATGATCGGTCAGCAGACAGCGATATTTCTTTTCTTATCCATCAAGATAATCCTTGGATTAATGACATTGATTATAAATACCTGCGTGGAATATCCGCAGTCACATTAACAGATCTATTGGCATACATTTATTTGAGAAGAATCGGAAACTCTGTCCACTGCTTAATATCTTGCGACAGTGTCTGTCCGTTGCAATTATCCTTGCGCCAGAGAATAGAAAGTCACTTAAAAGATTGTGTGGCGAGAAACAGAACAATTGAACGTGTTTTATCTTTTATTTCAATAGTGATAGAGTTGTCAACGTTTAGTCAGATTGACACTTTTGAACATACGATCCATAGGAATATTTTTATAAAGAAATATTTTTGATAACTTAATATCATAGAAGAAACAGTACGCACAGCTAGACATATAATAAACAAAAATAATTTAAACCGGGATCACTGCTTTTGAACGGTTGATAAAAATCACCAATGTGACTAAAACCGGTAGAAAGGCATATCAAACATCACAAATGAACAAGAAATAACACAAACCACACAAGAATCAATAACATTTAACCTTTTAACATGACAAAGTAAGACCATGCCAATCTGTACGATTCATCCAGGCACGGAATGTCTAAATTGGATTATTTCTGTACCGAAAATAAGCGACAAGTGCTACCCTACTTGTAATATTTCTACAGTGTCTGTATAAAGAACGGAAATGCTAGACGAACACAATTTTCACTAACGATGTACGAAAATTGCTTATGCACTAACGATGTACGAAATATGCTTATGAATTAAGCATGGTTGCTATTATAACATTGAATTTTCTATTTTAGCAGCTAAGTTTGGTGCTCCATCCAAATTTTCATGCACACAATAATAAGATACAAGTTGTTTTAAGAAAATAAAATATATAATCAACACAAATATGTTTTTTATAATTTGAATGTTAAGTGACATGTGGATCTCAGAAAACATCAGAAGAAGACAACGGTTGTAAGAGAACGATAAATATCATAAAGGTAATAAATAAAATGGTGCTGCAAAACATGTATGTATGCCACAGGTATATACCACTTAAGCCAAACTGGCATGTTTTATTGACTAACATTCCAGTGCACGTAGATGGTTTGGATGGTTTGGATGGTTTGGATGCAAACGCTTGAAAAATAAGTCATTTTTGACGAACAGCTAAGGAAAGAAACGTTTTATTTATCACTCGTATTTTTGTTGTTAAATGTTTAAACATTTATTTCTTTTATTTCAGAAAGCAGTACTTGACTTCAAACCGACATTATTTTCTTCCATACTGCCGAATGAAAAGAAAGCATGGCTAAGAGTGTATTTATTTTATATGTGTTGATTGTTGAAAAAGTATTATAAACTCACGACTTTGTTGTTATTTGCCTGGATCGCAAACGTATTTCTTTGTTTACGTGGCAAAATAAGATATTGGAATGAGTGTTGAAATTAAAAAAAAACAACACCAGTATCACTAGTATATGATTCATCCTTTTATATTTACAAAATTAGAAATGGCAATGCAAGATATCAAAGTTGTGATAGGAAAGGTATGTTATGTATAAAATATCGTTAGCATTCATCAATACAAATTATATATATTGATTACCGGCTTTGAATATCGTCTAAACTCCACGCTCTAAATCGGGGAACACGCACACTTCTCTACATAATTATTAAATGTATAGGAACGTTTGGAACAGTGCATTAGACGTTTATAAAATTCCATTATTAAAATTACAATGAAAATGCTCACGCTTTCCAGGCGGATAACGTGATATTACACAAGTCATCTTTATTTTCGCGCAAATTCTAAGAGATCTGCAGATTTACAAGTGTATTTTATTGTCACAATAATGATACTGTTTTGCGTCACAATATTATTTTGGTAGTCACATTTATGCCGGGTTTAATGTTTCTATTATATTGCCCGATAATTCGATTTATTACGACTGCCATTTTAAAAGCAAATTCTGTCAATATTCCTGAACAGTTTGTTCATGCGACTGTTTTATTTAATGGCAGACTAATCGAGACGGTGGTATTCTCGGCTAACACGCGTATATCACCTGATGCAATGTGTAAATTTAAATTTATATGCAACATGTACATGTCCATTTCTGAAAATCGGGACGAAGTGAAAGTAATCATTTTTAAATATAAACGAACATATGTTTTTATTAAAATTGTCAACATTATTTTATATTTGTTTTCTATGTGTATAGCTCTTTGTTTCTCATATGTATTTTCGCAAATCTTATGAAAATCAATATTGTGTTTTCGATGTTTAAAGCAAGTTATGTGGTTATACTGACCTACACAATCATTATGTATGTAATTCCGTATGCAGAAAAGCTGACGAAAGGTTTACACAATCACGCAGAAGTAAACATATCAACGTATTATTTTTATCTGTTTGTAATAATCGTTTATTTAAAAATTGTTTAACATTTGTTATAGTAACAAATAAATATTTGTATATTTTTTCTCGGCGAACCTCCGTGTTCAAGACGCGGCGTGATGCCGCGGATCAATGCCGAGGCAGGAACAGACGCGGCGAAACTCCGCAAATTATCGCGGAGTGCCTCGGCATGATGCCGAGGGAATACTCGTTGTGGATGCGGAGTAACTTTGAAAACAAAAAAAATGTGTTTTGCGTGAGCTGTACTGTAAATAAGAAATGAAATCACATGCTCATGTTTTCCCATTTTTTAAAGATATGTATTAGAAGAGTTTAAATTTGAATGTTTACGTTCGATTCTTAAGATTTGTTTAATACATTCACAGTTTCCAGAATTTGTTGCAAACAAAACTTTATATATTTTGAGGAAACAAACTTGTGTGCATATATATTTTGTCATAATTGATGTCGTAATCGACATTACATTCGTGTGGATATTCTGAGTGAATGAGTGGTGTTCATAATGTATACACAAAACAATTGTATCATTTGAATGAAATATTTTTATTTAAACAAATGTTCTATATATTGCATACATTGTTAATGCTATTATTTATGTGTATTCTTCATTTGTAAAACTTAATTCAGTCAAGACCTAACAATAATACTTATTTAAAGCTAAAGAAAAGAATGAAAAAGAATTCCCTGTCAAAAAACTCATAAAAGTAACTAAAGTAGTAGACGAGTCTGATTGACAGGCATATTTTCTAGAATATTGATACATTATTATTGTTCTTTAAGGAAAAATGCAGTTTTCAATTTAAAATGTCACTTTACTTATGAATGAATACATAGTGATAACCTTAAACCGAATAATAAAAAATAATCACGGTCAATCTTGCAACATTTTCTCAAATTCAAAGTATTTATAGCAAAGCCAAATATTTAATCTTAATTAAATCCATACGAAATACGGCATATTCAAGTTCATTTGTTGTTGTTGTATGCCATACTGAAAGGTAAAATAAACACTTTGAGAAATGTACCCAATTTACACACAATCACGCTTAGGTCGAGATTGAATGGTTAAAGGTCTCATTTAAACCTCATTGTGTAGGAATCAAGTGTCTAACCCACTAATCTTTTTTTCTCTACAGAGACCTAGAATGACCTAAGAAATGTTGCATTCAATTGAGCTTGCTCGTAAGAAGATTGACCAAATAGTATCTTCTTGCTTTAAGAATGCCTTCATTGGTATCTGAATGCTCGTTTACGGCAAATCAGATTTCAAACATAAACATAATCTGAGATACCTGTTTGCATAATCTGTGCATAAATAATTGTGTTTTTTTTAATGAAAGAATGCAACAATTGAATGATTAAAAAAGAAATCATTGCGAACGGAACAATTTAGAGACACATTAATTAATCTACGTAGACTAATTTTTTCTCTCAGAATTCGATGAGCACTGATACGTATCGATGTTAAAGTCGCAAAATAATGTATTCTGTGTCACATGATTTATTACCAACTGTCATTATCGATGTTAAAGGAACATATCTTATGTTATAAATCAGTAAAATATTTGTGTCACATGATTTTATTACCAACTGTCATTATCGATGTTAAAGCATATCTTATGTTATAAATCAGTAAAGTTAACTTCTTCCATTGCATAGTTTGTGTAATGGCTAAAAAGCAATTTTATGCTTAAAAGCTAATAAATGTTGTTGTTGATTTCTCATTTTGTACTGTGGAAATTATTTGTTTGATTTGCTTTTATGCATTCACGTCATTAACACCTTCCAAGAACTATTAGCCATTCATGTTTTATTTCGTGTGAATAATTTTATAAGTTATTTATTGTAACAAGTTGAATAAAAGCGAAAAATATCAAACCACAACAAATAATCTCATAAACAAATTTTAGAAACCTAAAGGTCAAGTTGATTGATCCGAATGATTTATTCAAACGAACCAGTCAACGACAGATCATTTCTTATCTATCAAGTTAATCGCTGGATTCATTTAATTCATTATCAATGCCAGTTTGGAATACCCACTGTCACATTAATGCCCCATTAGTTGATAGATACGTTAGAACAAATTAGGTATTTGTCAAATGGTTAATGCGTTGAGACATTAACTTTCGACATATCGCTACGCTTAGAAGTATGTTTGAAGTTAAGGTAAAACAATGTCAATTTATCATGATCGTGCTTACATGAGTTATAATTTTAGAAAATTTGTTACAAAAATAATGTTCTGTATACTTTATGGGAATGAAATGCATTAAATACAAACTAGGAAGTGTGTTTGAACTTGAATTGCGTACCTCCTTGACCGTTTATGAGTAATTTCTCTGCCACAATAATACAGTCGAATGCTTAACAAATAATATGTGAACAAAACGAGTGTATTTGAAGTGTATAATGCACGATATTTAAGGTCGTTTTGTAGAAAGTTGATATAAAAAGGAAAACAATTAGTATGTTGTTAGCAATTGTACATTTTGTCAATATTGTACTATAGGAAAATATTATTACTAGTCTTGAAATAATTATGTTTTAACATTAAACATCACTTACTCGGGTAACTAAGTGTGATACAAGAGTATTCTATTTATTTGTAAATAATGCAATGTAATTGGACTATGCAAAACGGATTGAATGAGTGCGTGAATAAAAGCACATATAGGTTATTGGAAATTGTAATTTGTTTTATTTTTCAGAATTTCCGATAACACGCTGACAAGGCAGTTGATGTAGGATATACACGATGATGTAAATTATAACTTCATTCTTATTTATTTTAAATAATTTAAATATTCAAATGCACATTACAAAGGTATCAATTGATAATAAATCATAAGACGTATTTCTCTCAATCCTACAAACGGTCCATTGTTTCGCTTCTCAAATTTATGCAGACTAACTAAGACGCTAGTTTAAGTAAATGTCATCCGGATTTCTGTGAGAAGTTTATAACCGAAATTGATACCAAATCGGATTGCATGAGTTCATGTCATGCGTGCATGTCATGTGTGCATAAACGCACAAAAAGGTAATTGGAAATGAAAATGTGTTTTGTTTGTCAGAATTTTCGACAACAAATACAAGCTGCCAAGACCCTGACCTGTCATGGATATTTGGTATACATGATTATATAAACTATAGCTACATTCTTATTTACTAAAATGTTTTACACATGAATAATGTATCAATCGAATATTAATCATTTAACGTTTTTTTATTTCAATCCTAGAAACGGTTCATTGCTTTCGCTTCTCGAATTTTAGCAGTAAGATATAGAATAGAGGATATTTGTTCATGTCAGTGTAAGATCGGTTGTTATTTCACGAGTGATCATAGAAAATATTATTTTTTCTATGATCACAAGTGAAATGACAAACGATCTTACGCTGACATGAACACACTTTCTGTTTCTTTTATGCCTTTTTTTCAAGTAAATAATTTACAAATGTTTCCCTTTCGCTGAAAAGTTACCCTTTCTCTCATCAATACATTTCAATATACAAAATGGCGTTATTATTCTAGCGAAATTCTCCAGTTAGAATCTTTTACAATGTAAATAAATGGTGAAAAAAGCATAAAATAAAAAGAAAATTTGTTAGATTCGATGAAATACCGATTTTAATTCACTCGTGATAAAAAAATATGATAATCTTGATATGATAATCTAAAAATAGAAAAAGTGGTACCGAAAATTTGTAATTTTCACCGGTGAAAATAACAATTTGTTTATTTTCACTGCTGATATTTCACTGCAGAAATATAATATGTGATCATTATGTTTAAAAGAAATGCGACTCTGGTTGAGAAACTCGTTTTAGTAAATGTCATCCGGACTTCTGTGCGAAGGTCATCGCCGTAGTTGATACCTTGCATCAGAGCATTTGTTATTAAACAGCGTTACTTGAGTCGGAAGTCGTGATAAGTATTTTCATAAATATGTAATTTTATATAATAGTGTTCTTATTGGTACGTAGAATAAGGAAACACAATACTAATGAATCTCCCATACGACAGGTTATGACCAGACAATGTCTGGAATCAAGCAGACATTTAAAACTCAAGGTTCTGTCTGGGTTTTGATTATACATGTTGCATTACTTTATTTACGTTCTTAATGACAAAAGGTGTATGGAAGGAAACTTTTTAAATAATTATTATACAAAATGTATCATTTTCTTAGAGAATTAATATAGTTTTCACACAATGTGACATGTTAAGTCAAACCCTTACAAAAACTAAACAATAAAAACTACTGATTAACTGTAGGGTCGTGAGCGAATACATTGCAAAGTTTTATGCCGTCGGCCGCAATAGCAAACAAACATAGTAGGTGTTCCGTTCAAAGACATTTGTTTTTTACCGACCGATATATCAGTCCACCAATTTAATTTACTGTAAATTCTGGGAATACGCTGTCATCACCAATTAGCCCCTTGAAACATTATCAATTTTTTTGTTGAATTACTAATTTAAAAGTGCAATAATGCTATCGGATCGAATCAGTATGATCATTCTTTGTTATAAGCATCCTCTTTTATGGAGACTTTGCCAAGCAAAGTGCTGGAATAAATAAAATATTATTACACATAACGGTTCGAAAAAAAATAATTTGACCATTGACCTTGTAGGATGACCTTGACATTGACCTTTCACCACTCAAAATGTGCAGCTCCATAAGATACACATGCATGCCAAATATCAACTTGCTATCTTCAATATTGCAAAAGTTATGGCCAATATTAAAGTTTAACGCAAACAAACCAACAAACCAACAAACAGACAGGGCAAAAACAATGTGGTTTATTTGTTTAAAAAATAAACCGGGTTATTTTGTTGAAGTTTCGAACTTTTTCGTCTCTTAGCATATACCTTCGGCACTAAACAATTTAGCTGACAACGACGAAATTATTCGGGAACGGTATAAATAATAGCCTATTCCACTTCCTTTTCTCTCCAGCGCTAAAGAAACTTGTTGCAATTTTGAAATTTATTGCAATGCCGCGAGGACGAAAGCGAATGACGCCTGCGAAAGAGATGGAGCAGCATTGATGGAGCCCGCGATAGAAAAACCTGCGGTAATATCATTGATTTTGAGCAGATTACTCGTGATTTGAATATTGTTCCCTCGACATCTCATGTTGTTCAATCTGTCTCAACTCCCAATATGGTCACAGGGTGTGGTGGTGGTGGTGCGTTTGGGTCACTCTCAAGTTTCACTTTTGATCGAACTCGTTATACGAGCGATGAAGTCTTCGGACATGTTTCAATGCAGCTCCGAGAACGCATTTGGAACAACCGGTTTGTAAATTTAACATAGATTGTAAAATTAGCAACCCCAGCTTATCGGTGATTATCTGTTGATAATCCTAGGAATCGATAGATTGCAGATACCCATGTTGCTTTTGTCTGTTTTTTACTGTATGCAATATTGTCTCGTGAAAACAAATGTTATACTATTGTAAAGGAAATTGCATTCTCTTTATTTTGATATAAATATCGTATTTTGATTACATTCTCTTACGAAACAATCGATTCATAAACGCCGACTTTGTTGACAATTACGCTCCGCCCGTCTAGTCCCGGCTGACACGCTGACCTCGCGTGATATGTATAGCTGCGTTTTTATTTGCGGGTTGGAAAAAGCTCATGCATATTAATGAACGTCATTGAACTATTTTTAAAAATGATGAAATTTACCATCAGAATTTGAAGCTTTATTCTAAGTCATTCAAAAGCCGCAGTTATAGCACATAAATACCTGTTTAAAAGCATATAAGAGCACATGAATAACAAATACATAGCACATATACACATATTTAAGACATTTTAAAGCACATAAGGAACGAAACATTAAGCGCATAGATAGGACTGTTTAAAAGCATATTAAGGAACATAGACTATCAGTACACACAAACAACAAAGCAGGCATTGGCAGTAAGCTGAGCACTAGGTGCATACTGACGTTGGAATGTCTGAATCTTTCACACAAAAAAACGCCCATGAAGTTCCAGCGGCAAAGTTTTAGATTGTGTCCCGCCCTACACGAATATGTATAAAAAAGGTGGTTTAACAATGCACTAAAAAGTTATTTGTAATATTTCATAAATAATTTGGAGCCACGATATGGAACTAATCGGTAACAGAAGCTAAAATTAGATTTCAAGGGACGTTACCCATGATTTAACTCTATGAGTAACGTAATCCTATTCCAGTTGTTTCCCTCGACTTTACATGTACACTGATTAGTTGTTTTAAATACACACTTTGCGGATTTGGATAACATTGCAATTAATTTGCGGATTTAGATAACATTGCGGATTTGCTCACTATTGCGTATAATAATTTTGCATTGACTGTCAGCTACTTAAAATCAGGAAGGCCACTGGGTGTAATCATTCCTGATTGACATGTAGTTTCGTATATTTGATGTTGTGGCTCATCCTCTCCAACTAAATTTTTGTTCTTACTGACGTTTAATTATTTTAACCTAGTCCATATGTTCTAGTCATTTGCTATTGCAAAAGAAAGGTAAAATAAAGAAGTTATAACTTTAATTTGTGTTATTCGAAATTCATATACTAAAATAATATGCCCCCAGTATAGACTTCGGGACATAAAAAGAAAAACGTTATCCCATTTACTTCTCTGTTATATAAAAAATAATCATAAACGAAAGCTTTCCCACGTGTTGATAAGTGAAACTGATGATGTTAATACTAAGCAATTTCAGACTTATTTCACGTCTTATCAAATACCGCGTGTACATTTTGATAAAAACCAAATAAATATCAAACTACTATATATACACATCACGTTGAGGGAAAAATCATTTAAGAAAAACACCGAGAACACACATACAATGCCTTGATAGAGAATGATGGGTTGAACCACATTAGAAGCCCGTACATCCGTCTAGACCCCTCAGGTTAAGCAGTGGATTAAACGCATATATTAGATATGCCTGCCTGGAATATCCACTCTCATATTATCGTCCTATGTTTTGACACTGATGAAAAAAAGAAAAGAATCTATGCCAGTGATCGGATCGTAGGTGACAACAATTGTCAATTGGGCTTAGAGTTTAGAAAATTACTTCAAAGCACACTTTTTTTTTCGAATAGCAAGACAAAATCGGTACCACTTTATACAAATGTAATTGCAAAAACAATAAACAACATCTCCTTCACTTGCACGTCTTTGAATTGTTGCTTTGTAAAATAAAACCGCCTTTTAATTTTTTCATTAAAACGTATTTTATGTATATTCAGTTTATGCTTTTGATATATTAAGAACATGTTGACATGTCATCTTACAATGCTTATAAATTAATGATTGTTATAAAAACGTAAAATGAAAGTTTTATCATTGAGAACAACATCGTGGTAAGTATAATGTTTAACGTATGCTGTTTATCAGTTGTGTTATCTTCAAAAGTCATAACGCTGGTAGCAGTGTACTCTTGAGTGGTGATTGCCATCCAATTGGGTAATGTAAACGAAACAATACAAACATAAAACGTTTATTGGAAACATACAATTTGTTTGAATTACAAGAAAATGTAATTGGATAAACATTTCGTTTGTTTACGAATCAATGCGTAACCGCAATTGCATGCTGATTCATACACGATCTGGTAAAGGATTTAATATCAGGCGTAAACATCTTGTATGTTTCCACTAACCGGAAAGTCATTTGTTTTCGCCGAACTTAAACATATGTTCGGTGTTAATTGTTAAGTTCTCGATCATTTTCACTAAATTTATTTAATAAGTATCAAGATTGTGTTCATGTTAAAAAAGACAAAGGAGAACAATGGTATAACAATATATTTTCACGATTAAAATGTCAAAATTGTAACAATGTGAGCACAAGTCTGTAACGAAACACCTGCATAAGGTTCGAAACGGTTATCCCGTTATTGTATTGAAGTTACGGACGAATGAGGTACTCGATTTGATCGCCATGTCAGCAAATTTAAGCCTGAAATTTGGCCTTCCTGTACGAATGACTCCACGCAACGCACGTTTAATTAACAACAGACAAAAGAAACTACAAAAAGCAAATAAATGTTCGCAAAAGAGAGTATAGCAATGTCTATGACAGGGCAAAAATGCAAGGTATAGTAATCACATAAAACTAACGAGGTTTCAGACTAGACGTTCCCTTGTTTTTTGTCAACATACATATATCTGAATCATGGTAAAACGTATTCGTTTAAACATCACACAAATTATTTTAAAACCTTACCTTTATCAGGTAGAACATAAGTCAGATTTTTGATGGCAAAACTTTATTAGTAAATGAACAAGTAATCATGTGATTTCCAGTAAAGTATATTCATGGACAAGATTGTTCGTGTTCAATGTCAAACACATTTTGTATGAGTTTTGGTTTTGTACTGGTATTCGCAAATATAAACGCATAAATACATTTGAAAGGAGGTTACTTAGCATATAAAAATGGTAAGTAACATTATTACTATCGTCTGTACAGTGTTAATGCCTTCATGATATCAATGGTTTCTCTTGCAGCTCTTGTTACATCATATTGGAAGGCCTAACCTGCACACTCTTCACCCGCATTGTAAGATTGTGCATACTGTGAATGTCTATATTCAGCTGTCAATAGTACGCTTAACTTTTGTTTTTATGTAAATGATCAATGATTTAATCGATTTAAGGATTCAAATCGCATAATCGTATGCAGCTAGCTTGCCCTTAATAAAACATACGTTTTTATCGGTGCAGATAGAGCATTTTCCAAAACATTATGTCGCTTTCATTCTTAAAAATAGCAGTAACAATTTCGATAATAGTGACTTAAAATTGATTGTCTTGTTTTTATGATCAACACAAAGAGTAATATTATATCATCAGACATGTTTATGGTTTTAAGCAACTTATTTCCGGTTCTTTCGTGGGCAAGCATGACAGAATAATCCCAAAGTCTCTCCCACTAGACCTAGTGTTGCCCAGATACTATTGCACATAATTGCGTCTGATAGTTGGAAACATCGCATGCTCATACCACACTAGTAATTAAGACTTCTTTCTAACCAAATTTGAAAATATGGAATTTGTTTAGCCGTTTATGGATGCAACGATGTTAACGAAGCTAATGGTGTTACACTGCATACCGTTTATAGATTTACTTCTATTATTTGATATCGAATGTACAAACTCTATTTTTGTCGCATAATTTAAAGAAAATGCGTTAGCAACTTGGCAAGTGTGTTTATTAAACTACCAAATGCGTAGATGAAACATTTAACCATGACATGACAGTCGTAAACATAAATCGTGTTCGCGCATTTCTGCCAAAACAGCACACAAAATAAAGCTTTTGATAACTTGCACATTTTTATTAAGTAAAACAGTTTTGAGAATGCACTTAACGTATGTTTTCGAACATGATAGTCTAAACCATGCAGTAAAATACATGAATAATGAAACATCAGCAGAGATAGTCATATTACCATAACCTTGTTTATTAACAATAAACAATACGTCGGAAGACAGTGAACTCGACTTTTTTGTTCTTGTCTAAGTGTCATGGTTATTCTTTAAACCTTATTATTTATAAACATTAGGTAGGCTACTTACGCTTTTGAGGTATTTAGATTAATCTTATTAAAAATATGTCCAAATCATATAAACTTGGATTTTAAGCAGAAACACATTATCTAAATTTACTTAAATAGGTCTTGACCCTGACTGTTGAATTGACACAATGAGCCCCATGGGCAAACACAAATGAAGTTGACGTACAATAATAATATTTTTTTCATCATTATAACTTAAGTCGTTCTTGCGATCTTAAGCAAATCCATTTTTTTCATATATAGCCACAGTGAATATGAATTTGTTTACACAAATCCCATGTGAAATCCTTGGATCAAAGGAATCTTTGTATCAATTTTTGCTTCAATTGATCAATTTGTTTTCAAATTATAAATTACAAATAAGTATTAAAAAAATACGTTGAGAAACTTTGAGCTTGACTCCACCCACACCATGTGCAATCCCAGAATATTATGGACATTTATGTACGTAGTTAATTTACAATAACTCAATATGTTATGGCATATTTTAGCAATAACAATATATTTATATTTTATTTACATTTACCTTTACCAATTCTAAAGTGTGAAATAAAGTTTACATAAAATGCATCAATTTATGTATCTGCATGACAGAAACCTAATTTGCTTTTGAATAAATGAGCGGATGGCATCGGTCTATTTTTATTATATTATGTTTTGACCCTGACAGCATGTATATCACAAGCAACCATAACGTTGTTGGATTGTATATATTTAAATACATAGTTTAAAAAAAATAAATTTCAAAGTCACCGAGCAGAAACATTCTTTCTGTATTTTGTTATCGTGACCTCAACCTAATTCCAATCAATCCTATATGAAATGTTCAATTAGGTATATATACTGCAGTTAATTGTATTATATTCACAATGAATAATGTTATCGCGAAGTAATGTGGAATCCGTTCTAATTGTAAAGTGGTGCTTGTTAAGGATGTCTAAATATTAAATTTTAAGAGCTGTTACCTGTCAATATAGCTTAATGTACATTTTCAAGACGTAAAAATGGTCATGGATTATTACACATTTTGTACTAAAGTTACCTAACCTATCATATAAAGTTATTTGAATATGTCTACACTTTAATTATCTGATGCTTTACACGTGTATGTAAGTGAAACATGTATTACTGTTATGTGTGGGCTTTTATTATAATTAATAATAAATATACATTTTTTACACATACATATAATGCGCAATTTCTTGTAAAGATTTATCGGAAGTCAATGTGTGTATAGGTCGGATGACGTAGAATATGGTGAAAGTATTTTACAGTTCCTAAGCAACACAATAGGCAAAAATGTCGGAAACTTTTAATTTTAACAACAAAAAGATTTACAACTTAGCCATATAAAGACGTTGGTGATTAAATCAGCGAAAACATGGAATTTATCGCGTAGCATATATTCAGTATATTAAGTACTTTGGAATCGGCGTATAATGACTTATTATATGACATTTACATTTTTGTTTATGTGATATATGTCGCGTTATCAACAAAACTTTCTTTTTAATAACGAAACGGAGGCTAAAATAAATGTTTTTCTCCTGTAATTTGTATCAGTGGCAGCCTAAAATACAAATTGATTTTTTGACATAATTTGTTCCCACGATTTCGACACCGATTGTGTGGCCTAATAATTGATCCTAGGTCCTGCCATCATCAATTGCCACATCGGACGATTAATTGGATCGCATTTATTGAAATGTTCCAAGTTTCTAAAGCATTGAAACATTTCTGTGATAAAATATTTGCCAAGTTAAGGTCCTTTAATAAGCAATTACTATGAATATAACAGTATATACGTCATTTTTGTAATGGATTTGTAAGTTTGCCATTTTATATTATAGAGTATTTATGGTAAGCATCTACAAATGTTGTTGAAAGACAATTGTGTTTTTTAATAAAGCGGATTATATTTTAATACATTTAAAAGACTGTAACATTAACCTCATGCGACCCTATCGAGGACTATATAAAAGGTATTTATATATTTTAAAAATAAAATTATTATAGAATTTTCCAGCAGAAATATATTTCCCATTTTTACATAACGAATTATATTTGCGATTAAGAGCTAGATACAGATATGGAGTATTGCTGTATGCATTTTCATTAACATAACTCATTTTGTCATCGAGAAATAAAAAGAAATACGTTCGTTTCCTTTTTGTTACGTAGCAGTGACCTTGATCCCAACATCCCATGCGCTTTGTTAAGGGGAGGGGGTGATTTATTGTTCAGGGAATCTACATAAGAAGACTGCAAGACAGTTTTTTAGTTGAAACTGTCTATATTGCTTGGATTTTGGGGTCATTTCAATACATTAAATTAATTGTATAAGGTTCATGATATCCTTAAGCTAATTCACGAGACACAAAATCAGACACTAGCTTACGGATGAACGCAACGTAAGAAAATGACTAATATTGTTACGGGAATTGCTTTACTTTGCCTATGTGGTCAGTTTAATATCGGGTATAATTGTCTTACGTTTAGTGAAATCATTCAAGCAGTGTGTACTACATATGTACTGTTCTTACTGTAAATTAGCCCATTATATGCTAAATTTCAAACTAGAAATAATCAAGCTTGGCCATTTTTAAAATAAGGGAATGCATATTATTGAAAAAAAAACACTCAATCTTGGCAACAAAATGGATTAGATTTATTAGAGCAGTATTATACATTACGGAAGCTATGTGCTAATGTGAATTATAAAAACCTCTGTTTAAAAGGCGACCAGAATAGACAAAATTTCAATTATTATTACAAAGGACACATTGTAGATATAGTTAATAGTTTTACATACCTAGGTATAGTATTTACCACTGGGGGTTCCTTTTCGTTAATTTTTGACGAACTCTCATGAAGGCTCTAAAAGCTAAAAGTAAATTAAAGGCTCTATAAAGGTGACTAATCTAGTTATTATACATATCAACTGGTCTGATTTTTACCGGATTTCAGTTACTCTTGCATTAAAACTGCTAATAAAACAGCTTAGGTACAACGTTGTCAAGAATTATGGAAGATAAACCCGTTTCATAATTAGAAGAAATGTTTACATTTTTGCAATTAACGTGGTGTGTAGCCTCAGAGCGGTGACATATGCTAAAAATAGCCGAAAGAAAATTCAATTTAAATTCTATTTTAAACAACTTTTAGCCAGCAGAAAGTAACTTATTCGATCATTACAAACGTTTTCACCATTTAGAAGGGACCTACTTTGTGGGTGATACCGGAAAACGTTAAAATCATCGTTATTTTTTTCGTTACCTGAGTCACTTTCACTTTCTCTTTTCCGAGCATACACAGCGATGTAAATAAACTGATTGTTTGTAAACACAATTGACTTGGAGGACACTTCATTTTGAGCTCAAAACAAGTTGTATTGCTCATTTTTTATTGTAATGTCCAAAAGCATATATATATATATATATATATATATATATATATATATATATATATATATATATATATATATATATATATATATTGTTTTTTGATAACCTTTATCAATAAAATATGAAAAAAATATTTAAAAATCGGTAAATAATAACGGATCTTCACCTTTATAGAGCCTTTAAGCTAAACTTAAAGAACCTATTCTAAGCTATGGTTGTGAAGAATGGGGGTAGAATAATAGTGTTCAAATTGAAATAATACGAATACGATACTGTAAACAATAGTTAGGTGTGAGGTTGCAAACACACAATAATTTCGTTTATGGGGAACTTAGACGTGTACCGTTAATTAATAAATGTATGCTCTGTGTTGTTTGAGTCCTGGCTTAAAATATTATAATCTGATGATGTCAAGTACATAAAACGCGTTTATAATATGTTATTACAATATTTATATATTTTTATCCATGTCTAAACACCAAATATCTGATATGTTTTGCAAGCTGGTCAAGTGAAATGCAAAACACGACCAGATGTAGAAGTTATAGCCTTAACAGTAGCTTTAAGTTTCACCCATATTTAAATGTAGTTAAAGTTTCAAAATTTAAATTGCGTTAAATCGTTTTGAGTACATGCCTACAGACTTAAAGTGGAAGCAGGGAGACGGCACAATGCTGAAAAAGAAACCGTTTCAAAAAAGAAACTGCAAACACTGTAACGTTCTTGAGGATGAATTTAGTTTTTTAATTGAATGCCCACTTTTTATTCATTTACGTAAGAAGTATATAAATTAATTTTATTGGAAGAACACAAACAAGTTTATATACATCTTGCAAACAGACAATCAAGAAAGCGTACTATATCCATCCATTTATGTTTTTAAAGCTTTTTAATTGACAGCTGACTTATATCGTTAATAGTTTCTCTGAATGTAACTTCGTGTATTTATCTTCTTAATATTAACATACAAAATACAATATAGTATATACAAATGTGTTGTATTTAATATTCTGCTCTATGTGATATTGCGAATTGTGTACGTCATTGACCATCTGTGTATATATTTGGTTATATTATGCGTGTACCAATTGGCTTAACGCTTAATGTATGTTGAAATAAACTCTATCTAAACTCTTTAACATATTTGACAGAAATCCCTTAAAACCATTCCAGAAAAACAACCTTCCGAAAAATTAACCGACGTCTGAGCGAGTACAGCTTTCATTTTCTTCTACAAGTCGACTTCAAAAAACCAGACCAAAACTTGTTCCACAAATTACATCTGGTTGTGCAAGCAAAGATCCTAGTTACCAGCAGACTAACGGTCAATTTATGTACGCACGCAAAGGAGGCTATAACTGGAGTAACAAATGATTCTATATTGCTTATACTCAATGATATAACAATGTAAGGATGTGTGAAATATGAGAAAGGTTGATTAATATTGAATAAAAATTGAATCCACACCTAAAAATGTGGCATTCGTGAGCAAACAACATTTCTAGTAATATCCTTCTGTTGGTAAAATCAAAGACCTTATATACGAAATAGTTAAGGCCATTCCAAATTGATTTGTTGGTCTACGGATTATTTTTTTAAAGTTGAAGAGGCGAGCGAAAAAAAAACATATTTGTTTTTGAAAATTCTCGAGCAAGCGAAGAGCGAAGAATAAAAAAAATACATTTCGATAGAAAACTATTGCATTAACAAGAGATACAGGTTTAAAAAGCTATATTTTACATTCAAATCAATTCTTATACAAAGAATAGAATCTATGTATAAACAAGCAATACTATATTTATGAGTTACATACTTTTCAAATAAAATTGCACTAATATTAGGTTTCAGCACTTAAACTTTTAAATGTAGAACGCATTTCTAATGCTAGTTTCACCTTTGTATACTTCCAAAGGTTACAGTTGATCAGGAGAAACGTAATACATGTTTATGCAACACAATATCAAACTTTTAAGGTGGTTACATTTTAATCTGCTATTTATAGCAGTAAGTCATGAAATTAACAGTTGAGAGAGATACCTGCTGGCTTATATATTATGTATGAACTTCATGGCACTTAGCCTAGTGCCTAGTCCATGTATATCGACCTCATATTTATAGGAGCATGTTGACCTTTTACCACGAAATATAACCATATCATTCAAGTGAGGGACACATGTCAACCTACTGCTGCTATATTTGTTTGAAGTTTTAAATAATGAAAGCTGTGAAAATGAAGAAGAACAAGCATAAAATATCTTACGGTATGTTTCCCGATGTTGTTCGAATTTGAAGACGCTTCAACAGTATCTGCTGATAGTTGTATATTCGAACGTGAACAAACACATTCAAATAAGTCACAGAACCTAGCAAACGTGTTTATATTTATGAGGGTTGGCTGCAGCAACTTTTCACCGCAATTTGTTAAAACGGTCACGACAGCGAAACATGTCGAGGAAGCCATTTCTTCTGGTCGTCTCGCTCGAATGTTTGAGCGTCTGCAGTTATCGATTAAAAAGATTACGAAACATTAAATTTGGCATTCGTATTCAGCGTCAAAATCGTGTCTGCGATATTGCGTTTTTTTCACAAATTAAACAAATCACATGCGCTATGGTTACAGAAAAACACAAAAATGAGAGCGAGCGGTAAACATTTTTTTTTTCCATTTTGAAAAATAAGGTGCGGCAAATCAGACGACCAACACATCAATTTGGAGTGGCCTAATAATTAATTGTGGTTTTCAGATATGTTGTATCGTTCGAGCTGTGTGGCGTCCTGGTTAAAACATGTTTACAACCATCAACAAGTGCGATACAGCACTACAGCCATGAACTTTTTCATTTATTATGTACTTTTTACGATGAAAAACAAGTAACAAATCTTCAACGCGACAAAAGATGCATATATTCCGAACATAAACGTAACATTATGATGGACTACGCGAATATTTACATGCCACGATAACTTCATTGAAATGTGTAAATTAATGAAGTCACGAAATGTCCGTTTTTCAGCTGTTTGATACAGAAACTGATTACGCACTGTTAAGTAATCAAGTTTTATCTGATCTTCTGGATTTCAGACTACAAAAACTCCAGTACTTCAGTCAGTATATCGGATAGTATATAACAATATAATACTTAATATATTTTCACAAATAAAATAACTGTTTTTCAAAGTGCAATGCGAGGATAAGATTTATGATCACTCAATAGATTAGCTAAATGCTTAATTGCATTGTTGAAGAAGACATACTAAAATATGTCTAAAGTACATATATATTTCAGATACATATAACTCTAGTAAAACGTTTGCTTGTCATATTTTGTGGATTTTGTATGTAATATTATTCATTTAAAACAAACATTTGCAAGTTTGGAAGACTTGAAGTATTGAGATGTAAGCTTAATTATGAAGAGCGAGATGACCGTATTTGATTATGAGAACATATTTTTAATAACACTTTTTATCAAAGGGAAACTGTTTATCAGCTGGTTTTTGTTTTTATTACGTGTGGTGAAATCTACACAAGTTTTATGCATCGAACGAAAATATAGGCTTTTAATCGTCAGGCTTCGTCATATCGAGTGTAGCATTTCAATTTTTAATATATCATTTAATCAACAATATACAAGGAAAAAATAATATTATGATGACCGGCGTACATTTTACTTAGCTAAATTATGAGTTATTGTGTTAACTATCATATATATATATTGACTCCATGCGTTGCAATCGTGTTCTTAAGTAAAATGCAACATTTAAATTTTCCTTTTAAATTTTGCGCGTTTGTGAAGAAAGTCATGTGACTTCAACGTCACCATCATGTTGTTGTTCATAGTGTTGTTGATATATACTGCAAGTAAAGACATTAAGAAACAGGACACGCACGCATGCGTTTGAAACGTTAAAATAAATGAAATATCGTGTTTTCTTTATTGTTTTTGTTTTCTTATTAAAGGTAAAAGTTAAGTACTTATATTTTAGAATTTACAAAGGTTCCTGCAATATGTTATCATCGCAACACACTTGTGCAGTCCGTGTATATTCTGTACACAGTCATATAATATTCTTGTTTCATATGAAACAGTTATGCCCTTAAATGTCAAATATCGTTTTAGTTTAATGAAATTGCGAACACTGATATAACCAGAAATATTGTGGAGGAAACGAAATGTGTTAAACGTTGGTTTACAGTTGCATTTTTTTCAAGAAGCCTATTGTTTGAATTTGGTAATTACCAGAAACACGAATAACTTTCAAATACTACTTTTTTACTATGCTGTTTTTTATTTGATATTACATTGTTTGTTTCTTATTATATAACTAAACAAGTATAATGTGTTTGGTTTTGCTTGCGCCATGTATGCGCCGCCTTTTTGTTAACCTAACTCATTTAATGATGGTAAGCCCATTGGTTCAAATGCGTGCTGCTTACACACCATAATGTAATTGTGAGTTAACTAAACTGGAAAGTATGTAATGCACACGAATAAAATATAACAAAACAGCAATTCCGATGCTTTCAAGATGTATCTATGCATTCAACAGAAATAACGGAACCTACCCTTGAGCCCTCCTAGACCATTATATATGTTTATTAATGGTGCCCTCACGGACGATAAGGCAAATTATCGCTCGATATTCAATTAAGTGACTAATTGAGCCGAGATTGCTCAAATACGTTTTCTAGAATAAATCTGTGATCAGCAGGAACGAGCGGCGAAAGATGTTAAGATGTTTTGTAAGAAATTGAAATTGCTTTTATAATAACGTGTATTAAATTGCGGTTTATTTGTGTATAAAAGAGAAAGATAATAATGTTGACATGTTTCTATACCAATTGCACATGTTAATAACTTTGAAATACCAACTCAGTTTGAGTTGCAGTGCGTGTTTCTTAGTTGAATTATAAACGATTTAGAAATAACACTATATAGTCAAGTACATTTAAGAATAGAAAGTGCTAAATATTTGTATTAGTATTTTATTTTTAAAAATATTGCTTTACAATCAATAATACAAATGGGTAAAATTAATAATAACTGACTAAAGGGACAGATTATGATAATAACTTACAGAATTGAGTCGTCTTACCTTTTATAAAATATATATTATATTTATCAGAGATCTGTATAGCTTCGTTTTAAAAGCCACAATATTTATATTTAGTTTTGCGAATGTGTAAATAAGCGTACTCATTCAGCAAAATGTTTGAATACAAATGTATGATCAATGATTTTGCCACAAAAAAGTACTTACTAAGATATATAATTACTGGTGTGTTTAATAAATGTTGCAATGATCGGTAGGCTTGGATTTCTGTTATAAAAAAACACACTGTATATCTGTGTTAAACTCACCTTTGAATAATCCGATTGATGCATGTATTTATTTCTGTTCAAATGTTCTTCACTTACTCCAAAAGACTTTTATGAAGGTATTTTTGTGTCGAAAGACAAATGTTTTGCTTTAAGGAAAAATGAAACACAATACACTTAAACCGTATGTGTATTATTTCATATATCCCTTATATGGTGCGTAGCATGTATAATTTACAGAATCCAGTAATCCTTTTAAAAATGTATCACCATAATAATAATAATAATCGAATAATTAAAACATGTCATTACTGCAACATGAAGTTCTAAAGGATTGCATTTGATACCCGCAATGTTCAACAGTCGTATTGGGGAATATCAAATACTTTTTCTTTTGCAGACGCCATCGCTTGTGTGTATTGGATTTTCCTTTAGTCAATTTACTCACGTATCGATATTTAGCATAATGGGTGGTTTGTGAATAAATGAGCAAACTTCACTTATTTTATAGCTTATAATATAGCTTTGTATTTTTTTCCTTCATAAAATGTCAATTGTTTAAAGTACCCAAATGTATTCTATAACACTTTATCTGTAACAGACAATTATGTTCCCACGAAAAACGTTTGGGCAGAGGCAAAGCCACTGTATGTAAAGATAATAATAAGACTAAAGGGTAATAAGTCAGCAAATTCAAGTCAAGCTTTGAGACGTATGCGAGGACGCACGTCATGACGTACGGACGCCAACTCCATTGGGGCATTTACAAATAATGCACATCTTGTGTGCACATGTTGTTAAGTTCTCACAATATAATATCTTATTCCGACACCTATATATAAATTAGATTTATGCTATACATATATCGCTCTATCTTTATATTTTGATCGCTTTGCAAAATAAACGCATAAACTCGTTTCAAATTCAGTGCATTCCGTGGCTTTTATTTCCTCGCTTAGTTGAACATCACGTCATGTATAATTGAATGTTATTATATGAAACCCAATTAAGATTTTTGTCATATTTCGAATCAATTTAATTTGAATTAAAATGTTTTGCGGTTAATTTGAAATAACGTGAGTGAGTAGATTGTTACTTCGTTAATTTTTGTAAGTTGTATTATTCGGTTGCAGTTGCATTGCGTTGCTGACCTTTATAAATGCGTTTATGACCACGTGCAATGAAGCTGTCAATAACAGGTACATGTTCAAATCTATTTAAGTTCCCGGCTCTTACAAAGTTTGGACAAATGTACGAAATAAATCAACGTATAATCATTTTTCAATGCTGAATGCGTTCGTTCGTATAATGAAGCCAAACAATTAATTGTTTGAGCAGCAATAATACCGGAAATAATGCGAATTTCACAGCATGTTTCTTTTTCAATATCACAATATGGTATTTCTTTCGGCTTTACATGGTACGCATTTGCCGTGAAACTAACATGTAAAACGCAAGCAAATAGACGATGGTATTGAATTAAAGATTGATTTGGGAAGGCATTGTGTTTGAAACGAAATTAATATACTCTATTCTCAAAAGTTAAGTTGTGAGTAAAACGATTAATTGCCTAATCAAAACGCATACTAAAACAATCCCGGTAACAACGACTGTTATTTGCAGCAAATACAGTATACACATAATTTAAAACGTTGATTTAGTTTGATTAGCTCCGTGTGATGCCTTCCTCGTGCACACGCACACCAATGAGGCAATCTAAACCGATGTCATCCAAATAAGAAGATACTTAAAAATCATATTTCGCACAAATAATTAAACAAGATAAGTATTGGTGCAAAGCATCAAAGGGCGTCGAAAATTTCAGTGTAAAAGGCAGTCAATGAAGTTACATGGAACGATTTTTCTTTCTACTGAAAATATTAATGTATTGGCCGATTATTTTAAACAAAATTGAAAAAGATACTGGTATAACCATTATCTGTGACTGTGTGTTATAACCCCCAAATATTTCATAGTTCATTTTATTTACATTTGTTTCCTTTTTTTTACTGGCATCCATATGCAGTTTTCATTAATGGAACAGAACTGTGTAGGTTTTAACAAATCTGCTTCATCTTGTAAGCGTAATTTGATATTTTTCTCAACTTCAAGGGGAGATGATTCTGAACTTATTCTTACGTTGCTTATTTACGATAGGGACTGAGTACTTATTGCTATGAAAACACTGTAAAAGTTTTAATGTATTTACGAATACACCCCCCCACCCTCTCACACATATATTTCATTGGCATTAAAAATAATGGTTACAATAAAACAGCATATTTATTTAAACTAAAGTGTCTACATCAAAACAAAAAGTTAACATAGAACACAAATAAAATAATTTGATTCTACTGGGGCTCGAACCTTGGACCTCTCACATGTGAAGCGAGCGTGTAACCACTACACTACGGAACCGCTTGAAAAATCACCTTCTAACTAAGATATTAATAAGCTATTAATAGTCGGTTTAAATGTTAACCCGGAAGTTTAAACGCTGGATAGTGATCGGGGTTAAAGGTCCATACAAAGGGTACATATCACTGGCAAGATACGGGTCAGGCCTGCGGCCTTCTATATGTGGTTCTTAAAAAAACCTGTAGGAGGACTTGATAGTAATGAGACTTGGGTGCTGTGATGGTGCTCCTCATTGATAAGCGGCTGCTTCCTTTATCAAGACTCATTATAACAATTAATAATACGTGTCGCGTTTCGCGCTCTATAGCGCCTTTATTAGTAACTAGGTGGTTACTAGGATAGTGGAACAAAGAAGGTTTCAATGTGTTTACGACCCCCCCCCCACCAACCCAAAACAAAAAATGGTTACAAAGAAACAGCATATATATTTAAACTTAAATGTCTACATCAAAACAAAAAGTCAACATAGAACACAAATACAATAATTTGATTCTACTGGGGCTCGAACCTTGGACCTCTCACATGTGAAGCGAGCGTGTAACCACTATACTACGAAATCGCTTGAAAAATCACCTTCTAACTAAGATATTAAGGTAGTGGGAGCCTAATGGTCACTTTAACAGAAACACTATTTGTTATTATTTCCAAATAGTAAATTGTATATCACAACTAATTGCAAAATTAAAAAAAAAATTACCAGCCGGTTAACTTTTTATTCTTGGTTGAATACACCTACCCATTAACTCGGTTGGGCGTTTTCTATGGTTTACCCTATATCCAAAATATAAAAGTTTTTTTTAATGGGATAAACATATATTTTGACAATGAACTTAATAAACGTACTCGACTGGATTTTGTTAATAGATACAGAATTTTAAAAGTGTCATTGAAAGAGAATTGTTCCTTTGATGTCCAATAATATATGCACTTATCTGGATAAAATGGCAAAAACGACAACAAATGGTTCAGTGAAAAGAAACTTTAATAACGTTTTATGTCACTTTTAGTGTGATGAAATGCATATATTGTTCATATTTATTTAACACAACATATTTTCTACACACTAAATGAATTTCAGGAAGTATTACCGTTCCTATCTCAAGAAATTTTACTTTGAGTATGCCTACCCCAATTCATTTTCACGCTATTAATTTAAGTATAAATATGTATATCACTTCTTGTGTGTGTGTGTGGGGGGGGGGTTCTAGTTGCTTATTAAAAGCTACAGTTATAAACCATGACATGTGAAAAAATTTAGCTAACTTTGAATTAATATTGATATAATAATGCATTAATAAGAGCATCGCATAACGGATCCCACGCTCGGCTGCAAAAGCTTGTAAGAATTGTAAATATTTTAAGAGGTCACAGTGACCTTGCCCTTTGACCTAATGACCCAAAATGGGTGTGGCGTGTAGAACTCATCAAGGTGCATCTACCTATGAAGTTTCAAAGTTGTAGGTGGAAGTACTGTGATGTTAGAGGCAAAGTTAAAGTTTTATATTAGAGGTCACAGTGACCTTGACCTGTGATCTAGTGACAAAAACATGGGTGTGGTGTGTAGAACTCATCAAGGTGCATGTACATATGAAGTTTCAAAGTTGTAGGTGGAAGCACTTTGATGTTATAGGCAAAGTTAAAGTTTTATATTAGAGGTCACAGTGACCTTGACCTTTGACCGAGTGACCCGAAAATGGTTGTGGCGTGTAGAACTCATCAAGGTGCATGTACATATGAAGTTTCAAAGTTTTAGGTGGAAGCACTGTGATGTTAGAGGCAGGTTAAAGTTTTATATAAGATCTCACAGTGACCTTGACCATTGTGTGGCATGTAAAACGCATCAAGGTGCATGTACATGTGAAGTTTGAAAGTTGTAGGTGGAAGCACTATGATGCTAGAGGTAAATGTAAAGTTTTATATTAGAGGTCACAGTGACCTTGACCTTTGACCTAGTGACCCGAAAATGGTTGTGGCGTGTAGAACTCATCAAGGTGCATGTACATATGAAGTTTCAAAGTTGTAGGTTGAAGCACTTTAATTTTAGAGCCAATGTAAAGGTTTTAGCACGACGGCGGACGTCGGACAGCGGACGTCGGACAGCGGACGACGAAAAGGCTATGACAATACCACGGGGTTTTCTCCGAAAACAGCCGAGCTTATAATACAATCTTAAGGTCACCTAAAGTAAAAAGGCAACATATGAATACAGGCTCAGTTCACAACAAAATGTCAAAGTTTTCCCAATATTACGTAGCATAAAGATGTATAAGTTATCTTTAAACATGTAGTACAATAATATACAACTTATATTTTAATAAAAACAGCCAGATTAATGATAACTAGATGTACATAATGCAGTTTACGTATAAAGCCATTGCGTGATTTTGACTGGCCGCGTGTCATTTGAAAGCCATGTTATCTCGTTCCGTCACTTTTCGTCACTGAAAAACTGACCGATATTAGGGACCACTTCAGATAAAATATTTTTTTGCGTTTGTGACTTTTGGTAGTCCCTCATTGTTTTTAGCAATAAAAGTAGCCCTATAGTCATTCTCTCCGCAACTGAAAATATGACTTTCAAATGATTCAAGGCCAGTCCATATCCCGCAATGTTTTCAGCTGTTGTTCGCTTTAGAGTTCCTCTATGCAAAAGCACGTCGAACAATCTAATGTTCTTTGCCTTTAAGGCTTTTCATGACATCAACTGAATTATGGATTGCAGTAACAGTAAAGATGTGGGCCATATTGTTAGTAATTTTACATGTTTCAAGCAATGATCCCAGTGCTTCAACATCAACAGGAGCACTGTGAGATTACAGGTTGCCTGGAGAACACGTTCACTAGATCTTCCTGTCTGTGTGACTGTCCAGGATACGATTTTTGAAAACCGGCAAAGAGTAAAAAAACTGCATACACAATTACAAAACGTTTCAAAAGAGTGCGTGTTCAGCAATGCACTAACCAAAACCGGAAAATCAAACCCAACAAAAATGGCTCTGGGAAACTTTGCAAGCCACATCATACAATAATGTAGAGAATCTTTAATTGATACACTATCAACATTTCCACCATTTACACGCGTTATGCCATGATCATCAACAGAGATGCCAATCACTTTCTAAGCTTCGGAAGAAATTGGCACTGTTGTCTCCACATATGTCGAGAACTAAAAACCCGTCTTCAAATATACAGCAGCAATCTGAGTAATATTAGGCATTACTGTACCTCGAACTGAAATACAAAATTAAATTCAAACAATGCTTATTTCATGAATTTTATAATTCCCCTTTAAGTTTCATTCTGACGTCTTATATGATCGTTGGTTATGAGATTTTCAGCACAACAAGCACATTACATATTGACAAGTCGTTGAACTCAAATTATCGCTTGTGAAAAGAATTCACCATTTATATGAATACATGTAGCTCAGAATGTTAATATACCTATGCTCCTTCAAAAGATTTAATACTAAAAGTAATGCATTTATTGAAAAAAAATTGTAATATTTGAAATAGCCTTTAATATTTATAATAACAATCACAAATATTTTATAAATGTGCCTGCCCTGGGGTTCTCACCAAAAATCTTTTTAAAAAATGTAATTGTACCAAATTATGAACACAGTGCCGTTAATAAAACAATTATTGTTAATATGTTTCATGTTCATCGGGAATAGGAAATAAGAAGACAGTTGATGAGAAATAATATTAAAATTTGGCACAAGAATAGTCAATAACATTGTATTAAAAATGAGTTTTTACACGTACTCCATTTCTTTCTCATAAGCATCAATGGCAGCCTTGTTAGACGGCGCAGTTGAACCTCCATCTTCTTAAGATTTCTATTTTTAACAAGCGTTATGTTAAGAGTGGTTAGGAAGTTATTTACCTTCACCGGCCTGCCGAAACTGACTATCATTGCTGAAAAGTGAATTGAAAATGATAAGAACATAAAAACGAAATAAGGCCGTAGTTACTTAATAATGACGTCACAATGTATTTTCATAGAATCCATTCGTATTATCATTACATTATTAAATAACATGAATGAGCAATCGATTGGATTTAACAACACAAATGCGAAACTAAATTTAAAATCTGGATATGATGGACACCGGAATGTTTCCTGATATATTACACGATAAACAATTATTCACTGGGAATGACACTTGGAATTTTAAGGGGTCTGAAAATATGCAAAAAGTCCAAAGATATATGGCAATTGTACAATGATTAAACATGGATAGAAATGGCAGGTTGAAAAATGAAGACATGCATACCTGTTTCAAGCTTGGTATTTTCGTCAAAGCATGGCATTCCCCTGATTTGTATATGGTACTGCTTTCGATGAGCAATACGGTTGACTTTTTTACATTTAGGGTACAACGTACAAATAACCACCGAGGCCATTTTGCTATATATTGTCAAAGGAATTGGACAGAGATTACAAAACTGACCACACTGTAATTTGTTTGGCAAAACCTCCAGCTCAACGAGACAATCAATCTTCTTCCAACCCCCACCCACTTCGGCTTACTCTTTTCACGCCCTTTAACAAATGCGAATAGCTTTTACATGAGTCATGTTCACACAAATGAATAATTGTTATCGAACACAACGTTGTCGATCGGTGTTTTCTTCTTTTTCGGTTTGCAAATCGCTCGTTTTTATTTCGCACTTTCAATTTGCTTAGAAAATGTCAACAACCGTGACGTCATGAACACAAATATTTTATGAAACGAATTAATTTAACTTATATTTTAATTGTAAAGTTATTAAATCTTAAAGAGATAAGCAAGTTGAACTCTTAAATAAAAAATATACAAATTTAGTATAATTTCCGGACTTTACCGTAGATACCGCTAATAGCCGAAACGCTTTCCAAATACGGTATCGACCGACTATTCCCGATCTCACTAGGCTACTACTGCTACTGCACTGTAGTGTAACGGTTATCAATAAAGCAATAAACCGTGTACTCGCTGTCGTCTTGTAAAATTGAAGAAAATACGCGTTAACCAAAACTCGAACAGCAAAAGTCTGCGCTATTGTTAGAAAAACCACAACATGAATATATTTTGATTATGTTTTGTTTTAATACAAAACCAGAATGTTTCGCCTATTTGCCCAGTCCCTGTGAATTTTCCCCTGTGATCAGTTATTAATTAAAACAATTAGCTTTGCATTATTGGCAATAAATGTTGTAATAAATGTAATAGGCACAAATGCAGTACTTATTTACACTAATTTACACAATAAATCATCACTAAGCAAGATATTCTTAAAACAAAAATATATACATTTTTCCGTATAATGACTTTTCCTCCCATAAGCGAAAAAAGCATTACATACTAGTCGCCAGTGCACTCCAGTGCGACGCCAATAAGATCTATGACCCGGATTTATTTATTTTTTTCGAAATTACCTCAACTATAATTTGTTCATCCCATACAAACTTTCCTTTTCAGATTGTTGAATTATTGAATTTTAAATATGATACTTGAATTATTGCTTAGTCTTATCAATATCATTTCATGTAATATTATTCGTAGCGGGGTGTGGATGATTAGGGGTGTTTTAAATGTATGATTTATTTATTTAATTGATTAAAAATTCGAATATACCAAGCCAAAGTCACCATTTCCACATGTTAAAAAAGCCAAACCAGATCACCGGCAGAAACACTTGTATAATTCAATTTTTAAACGTTTATTTTTGTCTTACATAAACACATTTTGTGGTGTATTATTTAATGAAATGTGACACTATATATGCGTATCGATGAAATCAAACTCAAGCTTTTAAATGAGTAATCTCTTTGTTTTTATGATAAAATGTTAATTAATATATTGAGGTATATGGATGCGTTAGATAATTCTTAAAACAAATAAATGCGTTATAAAATACATAATAGTCAACCATTGTTAAATTTAATTGAATATCGCGTACGCTCATCGGAAAGACGAAAACCAAATGTTATTGTAAATGTGCGGTTTACACATTACACAAGAAAGATGTATAAAAAGATAATTGGATATTATATGTATACCATTTCATATTTAAAAAAATGGGTACCGTTAAAATCGAAAATGCAAAGCTACGTCGAGAAAAAAAACACGATACTTTTTTTACAATTTTAGAGGAAACGATTTGTTGTTTTTTTAGGCCTCATCATGTTTAGATATTATATTGAGTTTAAATCGATGTTTTCACTCACAATTAATCCGTTCTAATCTGTGGAGCATTGCATTAATGTTACCGATATAAATATGTTAAAACATAATAACATAAGCTGTAGTAAACAAGTAATGCCTACACATGTTCCAACATGATATTACGTGATTGTTCACATTCTCCTCTCTTATATTCTTAAATTATTTTGACTTTATTCTTGATACAGTTGAATAAGATAATATTTACGACAGATTCATAAAAATTTCTTCTCAAACACTATCAACAAACACATACATATATAACTGGCTTCAAATAATTAGTAATAATAAAATGTAACTCGATTCAAATGCCTTCATTTAAATTATTGCTAACTGAGAAATTATATATCATTTGAAGAATTATGGTAAACATATGGACTATTAATATAATAAATATAAAAGATGGTAAGTGGGCGAAGATGGCAACACAATCCTTATGTTTTCTTTCATGACAACGATTTTTACATAGGCAAATAGGGAAATACGGGTACATGCACCCAGAAATATTTAATAAGCAGAAATGTTTACAGTTAATGCAATTCACAAAATGTATTTGTAAAAAATGACGTATTTTCAAGCCTTTTCGGTGTTTTATTATTATTTTGTAAGCCTTCTGCATGTTCTTTTTGGAAAATTCGAATGAAATAGGCGAGCTATGGCTCTTCTAAGAGAATCACATTTGACTTGATGCAGGCATACTAAGAAAATAATTGTTCGGCAGTGACATTTCGACAAAGCCATAAATCTCAATAAAAGAGCCAAACGTTGATCGATCACAAGGACTCCATTGACATGCACCAAAACAGTGTACACACATGGTAAACAAACTACAGCTTTTCGATTTAAGTTTTCATTACTTGGATACCGTGGTCAGCGCAAGATAAAATTCGCTTTCGAATAATATAAAACGACACAATTAACATGTCATTTAGATGTGTTTTAGTGCTTGCGACTTCAATGATCTGTAACAGGTGTTGAAGATTTCTTAAACCACGATCGGATGGTTAATGACCGGTTTTCGTGTTTTAACCGAAAAGCTTGCATCCCCTCGCATTTCTTACAAAACATATATATTCTTATTTTACTCCCATATGTTCTTACAGAGCAAACCATTGATTATCTTTTTTAAAAGGTCCATGAAGTATAAGTAATTGCTTTTCTAAATGGTGAGTTTCCGGTAAATCCCATTCCCGTATTCCTTTTATAATTTACATACGCAATGAAAAAAGAAGAAGTATAATTAACAGGTCATACATAAATGATATACATATTTATTAGTTATTCCTCAATAATTATTGACTATAAGATCTGCGTCACTCCACATTTTGGCTATCTAATTTAGTTATTTGATTTATGATACGTAAATACAAATTGGTGCAACAGAACCCTATTACATCTGGCGTAAAAACTTTGTCTACTATATTATATAACGGAAAACAATTACATTCTGAAATAGATATATTCCTTAAGGTCGTACCGACAAATGATCGGTCGTAATTAAATACTCAATTATTTTATGCTTTGCGGAAGGATCGCGAAAACTTTTTTAATCTGACAAAAGAGTTATGAACATTGCTTGGGCCGAAGATGAGAGAGGTTTAAGACGTTTAAAAAATCTTGAAGGTGGAAACACTATCGCAATAACAATTATTGGAACAAGTACATTTAGTGAATAACAGCGATTCTATTTTATTGTTGATTTGTTTGACTATGTTTGTATCGAGGGTATCGCCTCGTAAAATCAAAATGTGCCTGGTATATTGCATGAAAACATTTGAGGAAGAATGTATTTCTTACTGGACATAATGAAAGTCAGAAAAAAAACAGTGGAGTTATGATGCATCCGCGTTAAACCTAGGGAGCCAAAACTGAGAAATAAGCTTAAACAACTAAGCCTTGGTAAATGCAAACTTAGAATGAGCGTGTTAATGTATTTAGTTGACGTATGAGCTTAAAGTAAACAAAGTAATATCGTAAATCTATAAATGTTAAAATATCAAATATTGAAAAATGTAAAAACATTATCCGTTTCAAAATTCTTAAAGTTGATCGTCGATGTTAAAGTCGGACCTTGATGCTTTATGTTTCTTACTCACAACCGAAGTTAACATTGACATAATAATCGCCGAAAATTGTTCCGCTATCAGGATGTAATTATATTAACTTAAAATATATCGCAAAATCTCAAGATACGACATGGGAATATTTATTAGTATAATCCTGTCAAATGTGGCATTGGCCTTCGTCTTATATGAAACATTTTGTGCGCGCATATAACTCAAGATCAATAAACACGTCTCTCAGAATATAGTAATAACACGTATAAATATTAATCCGGTATTCCGGTCGGTTTTATCGCATTAGATGATTGCATTATGTTGTAGTTTGCTAACACGCATTACTTTTAGTAAAATAATTAAAACAATATTCCCAAATAGTTAATACAGTGTGGTCCGGTTTTGCAAAGGCGCATGTCACAAGAAATATCTTATGTAATTACATGTAAAGACCACGGACAATGGCATAGTAAAACATATTTTTTAATCATTCCAGATATATCTTTTAATTCATTATGAGACTATCAGTAATCGCTGAACAACAAGCATTGACAAGCGTAATTAAAATGTAGATATGTTATCTTTTCAATTGACGTACCCTTACACGCCAATCACATTCAATCACATCATAAATACATAGATTGTATCTAATCTACATTGTCAATTATTACACAATTTGTAAGCTTCACGCGCTATTTGTTTCAATCAATAACTTTAATTGATATTATACTGACGACGATTAGTACTTAATGATGAATTACAACTTTTCTTGTAAATGCGTCGATGATAATTGTTACATATAAGCCTTACGGCTCTCCCATGCTACTATTTGCTAGCCCATATAACTATTGCAATTTCATGAGCTTGACAAATGGACACATAATGTTCCGCTTGAAGGCGTACGCTTCTCTCCAGACATTTCTGTTTCATTGAATACAACATGTCAGAATGTTTATGTGTATAACCGTTAAGAGAATACAAAAACGGTTGGTAAGAGATGACAGGTACGGTTTTGACACCTTTAGTATTGAAGAGAATATTAAATACAATTAAGACATTAGGCATAGTTTTGAAATGACATCTGCGTTTTGAAGGTCATGACTACTTTATGCTGGACATGATATGTTACGTTTAAACAATACAAACATTCAAAAGTCAAACATTAATGAATCTAACACATTTAGACGGAAATAGATCATAATTTAATAAATATGCATTTAAAAGTATACTGATAAAACTAACACATAGTTTTATTATAGTTGCTTGCTCTTCAACTAAAATTACTTTGCCACTTGACTATAAGGTGTAGAAAGAAACTGCTAATATAGATATTCTCTTTAGGATATTAAATGCAGCACATGTTCTTTCCAATTTATTAAATAATCAGTCAAACAATTGATTCAAATGTTGAACAATACTAAGGGAGGAAGTGTCTGTTACAAACTGTGTAAATGAAAACGGCTTTTGTCAATGTTAGAAGCTTTATCATGGCGTAAGTACTATCTCACATAGTACAAGGAAAATATTTTTTACAATGAGACATTAGAAATGGGAAAATAAAGTTCGCATTCAGACAATTATGAGTTCTTAAATAGTTTCTCATAATAATAGCATTGTTTTTTCCTTTACTTTTATGGCATGTTACTAATAACCAATCAGTATGGCACAAACATATGCACGACGAACAAATACAGAACAAACACACAACTGCATAAAATTGTGGTCATCGCCTTGGAACAGTCGAATAAAGAATTTGGGTTAATAGCGGTCTTATGTGAATTAAAATAACTTCTTTGTAACACATATTCCACAGCACCAAAGCCATTTGTAGTTCATACGTTAGCTTAAGTTTCAAATTAAAAGTTCAATTGAGTGCAATACAGATACCAAATACGACGAGCATGCAAATACAAAGTAATCCAGTAAAATCAAAAATAAGATTAACGGAAGTACAATTGAATTAATTCTTTTTTTTTTCCATATTACTTCAAAAAGCATTCAACACATTACTTGAACCCATTTATGCCTAGTGGACTCTCCAATCCTTCTAAATTGGATCAATTTATTTCCGAAATTAGTGATGTCTAGTATATTTTTTTCTATATTTAGAATATTTCTTACAAAAATTCCTTTAAGCAAACAGCGAATATCCATGATGCGGCGTCTCATCTTGGTCTTCGCTGTTTATCAAGGCCTTTTTTCTAGACGCTAGGCATAAATGGGTTAAATTACCATTTTGATATTTCTGGTACTCTCAAATGAACAATTAAAGGAAACTGATGGTGTTATGATTTTACAGTTTAACTTTCACACAAAACTGATTTCTATCATGACAAGATACTCAGTCTACAAAAACGGTTTAACAATATTTTTTATAAAACTTTCATTCAATAAGTTGAGTAGGAGTCATAGCCACTTACTTATTAAAATAAACAATTTCGATGTGTCACAAAAACTTCAGGGCTGATATCTAATGCAGTCGAAATTGGTTTTAATGATGTAGTCGTAAATTGATATATTAATTTTTGTATTTAACGTTTTATTTACAAATGTTCACATTTTTAGATCTGTATGCAAAAAGTGTTATTCTTGATACATTCAAAAGTTCGTATATCAACTAAAAACAAGTATTGTATAAACACTAAATAATTTCAAATAAAGTGCGTGTTGTAATGTAACATTTACTATTCAGCAATTATCTGTATTTTTATTGATTACTATTTTGTCCCATGTTCATCATCGAGATTTATGTATTATTAACAAGTACACAAAGGCAAAACTTATCAGATCTCGGTATGAAGGTCATTCATATATGGGTCGCTGTTGTCTATGAGGTAATTCCTTGAGCGAGAGGCCAATTATCACAGGCGCAGTAGGTATTTTCTTTATCTATTGTTCAGTTCATAATTTCTGTTTGAACTGTGAGACCACACGCCTAATTGTTATGAAGCGGATCACCATAGACGTTCCGTTGTTTTTTGTCAACCTACATAGATCTGTATCAGTATCATAAGTATTCGTTTTAACATCACAAAATGATTTTAAAACCTTGACTTAATCAAGTAGAACATACGTCAGATTTCTGTTGTTTGTTTGTTTTAAAAAAAATCATACGTTTTTATCTGTCCAGATAGACCATTTTCAAAACCAATAAGTCGCTGTCATTATTTAAAAAAGCAGCAACAATTTCGATCATAGTGACTTTAATTTGACGGCCTTCGTTTTATTATCAACACATAGTGTAATATTATATAATTAGACATTTTTATTGTTTTAAGCAACTTATTTCCGGTTCGAACATGGGCAAGTATGGTAAAATAATCCCAAAGTCTCTTCCACTAGACCTAGTGTTGCCCAGATACTATTGCAAATAATTGCGACTTATAATTAGAAACACCGCACGCTCATACCACACTAGCAATGTAGTCTTTGGTTGTTACCAAATTTGAAAATATGCAATTTGTTTAGCCATTTTTGGAAGTATGCAAAGATGCTTACGACACTAATGGTTTTACATTTGCATACCGTTTATAGAATTCCACTTGTCTTGTCCTTGTCTAAGTATCATGGTTTTTATTTAAACCTTATTGTGTACATACATTAGGTAAGCTACTTAAATTTTTGAGGAACCAATATTAATCTACTTAAAAGTATGTCCAAAACATATAAATTTGGATTTTAAGCAGAAAAACATTATTTTTAATTTACTAAAATTAACATTAAACCTGACTGTTGAAATTGACACAATGAGCCCCATATGCAAATACAAATGAAGTTGACGTACATTGAACATATTATTTCATCATAAAAACTAACGTCGTTCTTGCGATCTTAAGCATATCCATTTTTCCTTATATAGCCACCGCGAATTTGAATTTGTTGACACAAATCCTATGTGAAATCCCTGGATAAAAGGAATCGTTGTATCAAGGTTTGCTTCAATGTATCGATTTGTTTTCAAATTATAATTTACAAATAAGTATTCAATATATAATTTGAGAGACTTTGAGCTTGACTCCACCCACACCATGTGCAATCCCAGGAAATATATGGACATTTATGTACGTAGTTAAATTTCAATAGCTCAATTTGTTATGGAATATTTTAGCAATAACAATATATTTATATTTTATTTACATTTACCTTAACCAATTCTAAAGTGTGAAATAAAATTTATATGAAACGCATCAATTTATGTAGCTGCATGACAAAAGCCTAATTTGAAATTGAATAAATGAGCGGATGGCATCGGTCTATTTTTATTATAATTGTTTTGACCCTGACATCATGTATATCACAAGCAACCATAAAGTTATTGGCTTGTAATTATTAATATAAATAGTTTCTTAGCTTAAGTTATTTTTAAGTCATCGAGCATAAAACAATCTTTCTTTATATTGAAATCATGACCTCAACCTTAATCTACTAAAACCTATATGAAATGCACATCTTGGTCTATAAACTGTAGTTAAATGTATTAAAACCACAATGTAGAATGTTATCTCGAAGAAATGTGGAATCCGTTTAAATATTTTAAGAAGAAACAACATTCACATCGACCCAATTCATCTTAAAGCAATCAATCGTGAGTGAAGGGGTGTTGGTACAGGGTGTCTAAATATTAAATTTAAAGAGCTGTCACCTGTCTATATAGCTTAAAGTACGAATTCAAAACGTAAAAAGGCCTTGATTTATTACACATTCTGTACTAAAGTTACCAAACCTATCATATAGAGTTATTTGTATATGTCTACACTTTATCTGATGTTTTACACGTGTATGCAGGTGAAACATGTATTACTGTAATGTGTGGGCTTTTATCATAATAAACATAAACATACATTTTAATTACAAATATATATTATGTGCAATTTCGTGTAAAGATTTATCGGAAGTCAATCTGTTTATCCGTCGGATGACATAGACTATGGTAGAAGTGTTCTACATTTCCAAGGCAACGCAATAGGCAAGATGGCGGAAAATGAACTTTGCAATTTAAACATCAACATGTATACAGATAAAAGTAAGCCATATAAAGCCGTTTGTTATAAAATCAGCAAAAACATGGAATTTATTACCTAACACAGTACAGCAAGTACTTTGGAATTGGCGTATGATGACTTATACCATGACATTTACAATTTTTAATGCGAGATAAATAGCGTTTTCAAAAAAGCTTTTAAATGAAACAGAGCGATAAGACATTCGTACGAAATGAAACGTAAATTAAACCCTAAGATAGCTCGATGTTCGTTAGAAACGGACGCTAAACTAAATGGTGTAACGAATTAAATAAAAGGCTAGATGCTCTATTGAAATTTGTATCAGTATCAGCCTACAATACAAAGTGAAAAGTGAGTTTGATTTTTTTTAATTATCTGCCCCCACGGCAGTGGATTACGTTAATATGATTATTAAGAACCACGAAAAAAGATCGCCTTAAATCGTGTACATTGCTATACAAGGAAACGAAATAATATCGGGTTATTTGTTCATTCCGTTTAAGCTTTATTTATATAAGGAAAATATCTTATATATTGCTATGACTTAAAAATTGTTCACCGTTTCGAAAATGACTACCGATGTATTGTATTTTGCAAGTACATAGTGTCGTGTTCGGTTTTAAATACCTGCTGTAGTTTGTGTACACATGGCGGTTAACAATATGTCACAAAATATTACAATTAACATATACAAATAAATGCATTGTACATTAATGTGGCAAAGGTCCTTGTTATTGCGATTTTAAATTTTTTGGGGTATAAAATCAACACCAACACTGTGTACGCTTGCTTAAATGCTATTCATTTTAAGCGATCTCGACACCGATTGATCCAAGGTCCCGTCATCATCAATGCCCACATCGGACGATTAATTGGATCGCACGTTTGCATACATAACAACAATATTTTCTAACCATTTATTGAATGTTCAAACTTTCTCAAGCAGGCAAAAAATATGTTGTACCATCTTTGCAAAGTTAATGTTCTTTAAGAAGTAATTGTTGTTAATATACCAGTAAATAGTGCATTACTATAATGGATGTGTAAGTTTGCCTTTTTGTACTATGAAGGCTTTATAGTAAGCATCTACGAATGCTGTTGCATGGCAATTGTGTGTTGTAGCTATAAGGCGGATGCCATTATTATCCATCCATTTAGAAAAAAATTAAGCTTAAACTCATCCGAACCTATTTAGGACTGGATACTAGGTATTTATACGTTTGAGAATTGAATTATCATTGATTTTTTCAGCAAAAATTTACTTTCCATATGTACAAAACCCAGCATGTTTGTAATTTAAAGCTAGGTACAGATGTGCAGTATTGATGTTAGCCTCTACATTGCAATAACTCAATTTGTTATAGAGAAAAAAACAGAAGAACGCGTGTTTCTATTTGTTCAGTAACAGTGACATTGACCCCAACATCCCATGCGCGTTGTAAAAGGGAGGGGCTGATTTATTGTGCAGGTTATATATATGAGACTACTGCTAGACAGTTTTATTAGTTAAAAACTGTCTGTATTGCTTGGCCAATGGGGTCATTTCAATGCTGAGAATTAATTGTATAAGGTTCATGATATCCGTAACGCTAATTCATGAGAAACTAGCATACCGTTCAACTCAAAGTAAGAAAGTGACTAAATTTCTTCAAACGGGAGTTTCTTTACTTTTTCTATGGGGTCAGTTTAATTTCGGGGATAATTAACGTTTAATGAAATAATTTAAGCAATGTGTATTACATACATGTATGTACATTTCTAACTGTAAATTAGCCTCTTATTTGCCAATTTTAAAACTAGGATTACCAAGCTTGGCCTGACTTACCAAGCTTGACCTATTTGTTTATTTTTAATGAGGGAATACATATTTTTGTAAAAAAAGTAATTTGAAAGCTGGACTACAAAATGGATTAGATTGTTTAGAGCAGTATTGTACTTAAAGGACGCTATGTAATAATGTGAATAAAACAAAAATATTGATTTGTTTTTTTAATGCGGACATAATAATCGAAATTTACATTTCAATTTTTATTTGAAATTTTATTTTTTAATTTTAAAAGCAGAATTGTTCTTAAATGACGCTATGTGTTGACGGGAATAAAACCAAAAATATTGATTAAAAAAGGTAGACAGAATAGACGATATTTAATGTTTTATTACAAAGGACTCATTGTAGAAATAGTTAATATTTTTACATACCTAGGTATAACATTTACCACTAGGGTTCTTTTTCATTAACATATTACGCACTTGCATGAAAGGCTCTTAGAGCAATATACAAGCGGAAAGAAAATTTATTTAAATTCCCTGATATATCGGTGAATAATAGACTTTAGATTTTTAATAAAACCATTGAAATCTTTTCTATCGAATGGTTATGAAGTAAGTGGGTTAAATAATAATAATGTTCAGATTGAAAGAATCCATATACGATACTGTAAACAAGTGTTATGTGAGAGGTTGCAAACACAAAATAATTTCGTTTATGGGGAACTGGGACGTGTACCGTTAATAAATAAACGTATGATCTGTGTTTTGTAGTATTGGTTTACAATATAACAATCTGGTGAGGTTAATTACATAACAATCGTTTATGAAATGTTATTACATGATCATGATACATAACCATACAGATTAGAATTTAGTGAAGTATGTTTTTTTTTCAAGGGGATAGATAAGAAGGAGATATTAATATATTTTTTTCCATGGCTTAACACTTAATATCTGCAAACATGGCCACGTAAAATGCAAAACACGACCAGAGGAAAAATATAGCCTTAACAGAAGCTTTAAGTTTCAACAATATTAAATGTAGTACATGTATCAAAATTGAGAATTGCGTTAATTCTTTATAGAGTATCTGTCCACATACTTGAAGTGGAAGCAGGGAGATGCCACAAGCATGAAAAGATACCGTTTTAAAACAGAAATCTGCAAACACTGTGCGTTATCGAGGAGCCAATTTCATGTTTTACTTGAAAGCCTAATGTTTATCTATTTACTTAAGGAGTGTATAAATAAATATTATTGGAAGAACAAAAAACATGGTCAAGTTTATTGCCCTCTTACAGACAGACCATGAATAAAGTGTACGAAATCTATCCATTTGTGTGTTAAAAGCTTTTAGATTGAGAGTCGACTAATATTATCAATAGTTCCTTTACATGTACTTATATTTATTTATCTGCTTTACATTAAAAAACAAAAAAAGATAAAGTTTATACAGATTTGTTGTATTTATTATCTTGATCTAGGTTATATTAAACATTGTGTGCGTCATTGATCATCTGTGTATATATTTTGTTATATTATGTGTGTAATAATGTGCTTGAAGCCTAATGTATGTTGAAATAAACTATATCTCTATCACATATTTGAAAGAAATCTCTAAAAACCTTTCAACAGAAACAAGCTTACCGAAATATATACCGACGCCGGAGCGAGTAGAACAGCTTGCACTTTCTTCTGCAGTGGTCTTTAAAAACAGACAAAGACATGTTCCACAAACAACATCTTGTTTTGCAAGCAAAAATCTTATTTACCAGCAGACTAACGGTCATTTTATTTTCGCAAGAAAAGGAGGCTACTACTGGAGTAACGAATGATTCTATATTTCTGTACTAATATATGATGTACTAAATGGATGTGTAAAATATGAGAAAGGTTCGTTAATATTGAATGAAAAAAAGTTTCATTTAATCCACACGCTCTTTTGTCGATGTTTTGAGTCCGATTTATATGTTATGGTGCGTAATTTAAAATGTATTTAACTGACAAAACCATTAAGTTAAACACGTTCTTTAATTCAACACCTAAAAATGTTGCATTCATGAGCCGTAATCCCCTTCTGTTGGTGAAAGCAAAGACCTTATATACGAAATATTTCATAATTGTGGTCCAGATATGTTGTATCGTTCGAGTTGTGTTAAAACATTTTTACAAACATCAACGAGTGCGACACAGCACTACAACCACGAACTATATAATTTACAGTGCACTTTTTACGATGAAAAAAAGTAACAAGTCTTCAGCGCGACAAAAGATGCATACATTCCGAACACACACGTAACAATATGATAAACTAGGCGAATATTCACATGTCACGATTTCTTCATTAAAATGTGTAAATAAATGAAGTCACCCAAAAGTCTGTTTTTCAGCTGTTTGATAAAGAAACTGATAACGCACTGATAGGTTATCATGTTTGATCTGATCCTCTGCATTTCAGATTCAACAAACACCAGTACTTCAGTCAGTATATCGAATGGTATATAACATGATTGTACGTGATATATTTATACAAATACAATAACTGTTTTCAAAGTACATTATCACTCCATAGATTAGCTAAATGCTTAATTGCATTTTTAAAGAAGACATACTAAACATATGTATATAGTACATATAGATTTCAGCTATATATAACTCTAGTAAAACGTTAGCATGTCATATTTTGTATTTTGTATGTTATATTATTAAATAAGCAAAAACATTTACAAGTTTTGAAGACTTTAAATATTGAGGTGTCAGCTTAATTATCAAGACCGAGCACACCGTATTTTATTATGAGAACATCTTTTAATATAACACTTTTTATCAAAGTGAAACTGTTTGTAAACGGGGTTCTTGTTTTTATTACGTGTGTTGTTATCTACACAAGCTCCATGCATTGAATGAAAATATATGATTTTGATCGTCAGGCTTTGTCATATCGAGTGTATCATTTCAATTTTTAATGTATAATTTTATCAACACTATACAAAGAAATCATAACATCATGAAGACCGGCTTACTAATATTTAAGTTTGCTTAACAATGAGATATTGTGTTAACTATCATATATATGTTGACTCCATGTGTAGCAATCGTGTTCTTCAGTAAGACGAAACATTTTAATTGTCCGTTTAACTTCTCTTCGGGGAACGGTAATATTGTGAGGCTTTTGCTCTTTTGTGCAGAAAGTCACGTGACTTCAACGCCACCATCATGTTGTTGTGCATTGTGGTGTTGATATATACTTCAATTAAAGACATTAAGACCCAGGACCCAAACGCATGCGTTTGAAACGTTAGAATGAATGGAACACGGTGTTTTCTGTATTGTATTTGTTTTATAATTGTAGTTTAATAAATACTTTTATTTTAAAATGTAAAATGGTTCCTGCTTTATGTTATCATCGCAACACACTTGTGCAGTCTGTGTATATTCTGTATAGGGTCATATAATATTATTATTTCATATGAAACAGTTATGCCTTTAAATGTCAAATTTGGTTTTAGTTTAATGAAATGGCGAATACTGATAAAACAAAAAATATTGTGGAGGAAACGAAATGTGTTAAACGTTGGTTGACAGTTTCATTTTTTCAAGAAGCCTATTGTTTGAATTAGTTAATTACCAGAAACAAGATTAACGTTCAAATACTTTTTAACTCTGCTGCTTATCATTTGATATTACATTTTTCTGTTTCTATATACCTAAACAAGTATAATATGTTTTTGTTTTCCTAGCGCCATGTATGTGTCGACTTCTTTTTTAACTTGAAATCTTTTTATGATGGTCAACCCATTGGTTGAAATGCGTGCTGCTTACAAACCAGAATGTAATTATGAGTTATATAAACTGGAAAGTATGTAATGCACACAAATAAAATATAACAAAACAGTAATTCCAATGCTTTCAAGATGTATCCATGCATTCTACAACAAAAATAACGGAACCTACCCTTGAGCCCTTCTAGACCAAAATATATGTCTATAAATGGTGCCCTCAAGGATGATAAGGCAAATTATCGCTCGATATTAAATTTAGTGACTAATTGAGCCGAAATTGCTGAAATACGTTTTCTAGAATAAATCTGTGATCAGTTAGAACGAGCGGCAAAAGATGTTAAGATGAATTGTAAGAAAATAAAAGTGCTTTTATAATAACGTATATTAAACTTCGGTTTATTTGTGTATAAAAGACAGCGATACTAATTTTGACATGATTCTATATCAATTGCACATGTTAATAACTTTGAAATACCAATTGAAGTTGAGTTGCAGTACGTGATTCTTAGTTAAATTGTTAACGATTTAGAAATTACAGTATATAGTCAAGTACATGTAAGTATAGAAAGTGCTAAATATTTGTATTAGTATTTTATTTAATAAAATTCTGATTTACAATCAATAATACAAATAGGTAAAAGTAATGAGAACTTACTTGAGAGGTACATTATGATAATTACTTACAGAATTAAGTCCTGTAATATTTATAAAATATGAATTATATTTATCAGAGATCTGTAAAAAAAAGCAACACCATTTATATATAGTTTTGCGAATGTGTAAATAAGCGTACTCATTCAGCAAGATGTTTTAATAAAAATGTATTAATAATTATGTTGCCACAAAACTGTACTTACTAATATATATATATACTGGTGTGTTTTATAAATAATGTATTGATCGGTAGGCTTGGATTTCTATTATAAAAATAAAATCTGCGAATATGTGTTAAACTATGTTAAACTCAGCTTTGAATAATCCGATTGATGCATGCATTTATTTCTGTTTAAATGTTCGTCACTTTATCCAAAAGTCTTTAGGAATGTATTTTTGTGCCGAAAGACAAATGTGTTGTTTTATGGAAAAAATGAAACATACTTTACTTTAAACCATACGTGTATTCTTTATTATTTATATATTCTTCATATGGTGCGTACCATATATTATTTACAGAATCCCGTAATCCTTTGAAAACTTATCACCATACTATTAATGATAATCGGATAATTAAAACGAGTCATTACTGCAAGATTCAGTTGTAATGGGTTGCATTTGATACCGGAAGTGTTCAACAATCGTATAGGGAAATATCAAATACGTTTTCTTTTGCAGATGCCATAGCTTGTGTTTATTGGAATTTCCTCACGTATCGATATTTAGCATAATCGGTGGATGGTAAATGAATGAGCAAACTAAACTTATTTTTATGGCTTATATTATAGCTTTGTACCTGTTTCCTTCATAAAAATGTACATGTTTTATGGACCCTTATGTATTATTTTATTAGAAATCTGTCACAGACGATTATGTTTCAACGACAGAAGTTTGGACAGAGGCTCATCCACTAAGTTAACTTAAGAATATAAAAAGACTCAATTGCAATAAGTGAGCAAATACCAGTCGCAGTCAAGCGTTCAGACGTATGCGCTGACGCGCGTCAGGACGCACGGACGCCAACTCCATTGGGGCATTTACAACTGATGCACATCTGAATTGTGTTCACATGTTGTAGTTCTTACAATATCATATCTTATTCCGACACCTATATATAAATTGGATTAACGCTATACATATATTGCTATATCTTAACATTCTGATCGCTTTGAAAAATAAAAGCATAACCTCTTATCAAATTCAGAGAATTGCGTGGCTTTTATTTCCTTGCTTTGTTGAATATCACGTCATGTATAATTGAATGTTATTATATGAAACCCAATTAAGATTTGTGTCCCATTTCTATTCAATTTAATTTGGATTACACTGTATTGCGCTTAATTTGAAATAACGTAAGTAGATTTTTACTTTGTTAATTGTTCTATGCTGTATAATTCGGTTGCAGTTGCATTGTGTTGCTGACCATGATAAGTGCGTTTATGGCCACTGGCAATGAAGCTGGCAATAACAGGTACATGTTCAAATCTATTTAAGTTCTCGTCTCTTACACAGTTTCGACAATCTGAACAAAAAAAACATGTATAATTATTTTTCAATGTTGTATGCGTTCGTTCGTGTAATGAAGCCAAACAGTTAATTGTTTGAGCAGCAATAACACCGGAAAAAATGCGAATTTCACAGCATGTTTCTTTTTCAATATCACAATATGGTATTTCTTTCGGCCATACATGGTACGCATTTGCTGTGAAACTAACGTGTAAAACTCAAAAACTAGACGATGATATTGACTTAACGATTGCTTTTTGGGAGGCATGGTGTTTAAAAACAAATTAATATACTCAAAACTTAAGTTGTAAGTAAAATAATCCACACTAATACAACCCAAGCAACTAGACGATGATATTGAGTTTTCGATTGATTTTGGGAGGCATTTTATTTAAAAAGAAATAAATATACTCAAAACTAAAGGTCTAAGTAAAACCAATTTTCCCTCATCAAACACACACTAAAACAACCCAGGTAAGAAGGACTGTTCATTGCAGCAAATACAGTATACACATAATTTAAAACGTTGATTTAGTTTGATTACATCCGTGTGATGCCTGCCTAATGCACACGCACACCAATGAGGCAATCTAAACCGATATCATCCAACTGAGAAGATACTTAAAAATCATATTACACACCAATAATTAAATAAGATATATGACCTGGATTTATTTTATTCTTGGAAATTACCACACCTATAATTTGTTCATCCCATGCAAACTTTGCTTTTCAGATTTTTGAATAATTGAACTTTAAATAGGATACTTGAATTATTGCTTAGTCTTACCAATTTCGTTGCGTGTAATATTATTCGTGGCGGGAAGTTTTTTTTTAAATGTATGATTGATTACTTTAATTGATTAAATATTCGATTATACCAAGCCAAAGTCACCACTTCCACGTGTTTAAGAAAGCCAAACCCGATTACCGGCAGAAACAATTTCACAATTTATTTTTGAGACGTCTATTTTCGTCTTACAAGAACACATTTTGTGGTATATTTTTTAATAAAATGTGACACTATATCTGTTTATCGATTCAGTCAACCTCAGGCTTTTAAATGAGCAATCTCTTTTTATTTGATAATGAGATGTAAATTAGTGTGTTATAGTATATCAATGTGTTAGATAATTCTTAAAATAAACAAATGCGTAATAAGTACATAATATTCAACCATTGTTCAATTTTATGGAATTTCGCGTAAGCTCCTCGGAAAGACGAAGACCAAATATTATAGTAAATGTGAAGTTTACACATTACACAAGAGATATTTTTAAAGAGATTATTGGATATTATATTTATGCCATTGCATATTCTTAAAAATGGGTACCATTTAAAAATCTAGAAAAAGCAAAGCTACGTCGAATTACAATCTACTTTATGGAGCATTGCATCAATGTTATCAATACAAATATGTTAAAATATAATAACTGAAACTGTGGTAAACAAGTTATGCCTATACATGTTCTAACAAGATATTACGTGATTGTTCAATTTCTCTTCTCTTATTCTCGTAAATCATGTTTACTTCATTATTGGCACAGTTGAATAACATAATATTTACGACAGTTTTATAAAACGTTCTCCTCAAACATTATCAAAATACACATAAATATATAACTGGCTTCAAATCATTTGCTATTATAAAATGTAACTCGATTCAAATGCCTTAATTTTAATTATTGCTAACTGAGAAATTATATATCATTACAAAAATTGTGATTTACATAAGGACTTTTTATAGAATAAATATAATGAAAGGTAAGTGGGCGAAAATGGCAACACAATCCTAATGTTTTCTTCTATGACAATTAATATTACATATGCAAATAGGGAAATACGGGTACATGCACCCAGAAGTAACTTATAAGCAGAAAATTTACAGTAAATGCAATTCACAAAAAGTATTATTACAAAATGTCGTATTTTCATGCCTTTCCGGTTTTTTTGTTGTTGTTTTTTTTATTTTGTAAGCCTTCTGCATGTTCTCTTTGGAATATTATAATGACATCGGTAAGCTCTGGCTCTTTGAGGATAATCAAATTTGCCTTGACGCAGGCATACTAAGAAAATAAATGTTCGGCAGTGAAATTTCGACAGACTCATGAATCTCAATAAAAGAGCAAAACGTTGATCGTTCAAGAGGACTCCATTAACATGCACTAAAACATGGTAAACACATGGTAAAAAAACTACAGTTGTTCGGTCTTTGTTTTCATTACTTGGATACCGTGGTCAGCGCAAGATAAAATGTGCTTTCGAATACTATAACAATAACAACAATTAACAGGTCGTTTAGATGTGTTTTAGTGCACGCGAATTCAATGGACAGGTCTGTAACACGTGTTGAAGATTTCTTCAACAACGATCGGATGTTCTGTAAGAGTTAAAAGACCGGTTTTCGTGTTTTAACCGAAAAGCATGCATGGACCATGAGTTATCCGTTCTTGGTTTTCTTAAAGGTAAGTTTCCGGTAAATCCCATTCCCTTATTCATTTTATAGTTTACATACGCAATAAAAAAAGAAAAAAAAGAGGTATAATATAACAGGTCTTACATAAGTTCTATGCATATGTATTAGGTATACCTTAATAATTGTTTACTATAAGATCTGCGTCACAACACATTTTAGCTATCTAATTTAGTTACATGTTTTATGCTACGTAAAAACACATTGGTGCAAGAGAACCCTAAAACAACTGGCGTATGATATTTGTCAACAATGTTATATAAAGGAAAGCAATTACATTCTGAAATATATATATTCCTTAAGGTCGAAGCGACAAATGATCGGCCGTAATGAAATACTCAATTATTTGTTCGCGTTGCGGAAGGATTGCGAAGTCACTTTTATTCTGACAAAAGAGTTATAAACATGCCTAGAGTAGAGTAGAGCGGTGTAAGACGTTTAAAAAATCTTGTAGGTGGAAACACAATCGCCATAACAATAATGGTATCTAATACATTTAGTGAATGACAGCTATTCTAGTCTATCGTTGATTTGTTTGACTATGTTTGTATCGGGGATATCGCCTCGTAAAATCAAACTGTGCCTGGTATATTGCATGAAAATATCTGAGGAAGAATGTATTTCTTACTAGACATAATGTAAGTCAGAAAAAAGTTATGATGCGTCAGCGTTAAACCTAGTGAGCAAAAACTGAGAAATAAGGGTAAACAACTAAGCCTTGGTAGATGCAAGCTTTGAATGAGCGTGTACATGTATTTAGTGGGCGTATGGGTTTAAAGTAAACAAAGAAATATGGTAAATATATAAATGTTAAAATATCAAATTAGCAATAAATGTACAGACAATGTCGATTTCCAAATTCTTGTTTTTGATCGTCGATGTTAAAGTCGGACCTTGATGCTTTATGTTTTTTACTCACAATCGATGTTAACAATCCCCGACAATTGTTCCGCTATCGGGATGTAATTATATTAACTTAAATTATATCGCAAAAAATCTAGATATGACGTGGGAATATGTATTAGTATTATTCTATAAATGTGTTATTGGCCTTTGTCTTATATGAAACATATTGTGCGCGCATATAATTCAAGATCAATAAACACGTCTCTCGGAATATAGTACTTACACGTAAATATATGATTCTGGTTTTCCGGTCGGTTTCATCGCATTAGACGATTGCATAATGTTGAAGTTGGCAAACACGCATTGCTTGTAATAATAAAATTAAAGAAATATTCCCAAATAGTTAATACAGTCTGGTCCGGTTTTGCAAAGGTGCACGTCACAAGAAATATATTATGTAATAACATATATATTAATATTAAATAATGTTTTCAATTCGAGACATAAGCATGTAAATTCGATAATGAACAAGCGCCTTAGATAAATAAAGTCATGTATCCAAGCATGCCATTGGTATTTTACTCTTGAGTCTTAATCGGACATTCTTATTTCCGGTACACATGCGAACGCGGTATTCATGACGAAACGAAAAACAAAGTGAGTGGACAGGTGTGGGTTTTTTTGCTGAAAAACTTTACGACCAAGAAGTATTGCATAGTAAAACATATTTTGTTTATCATTCCGGATACATGTCTTATTGCATAATTAGACAATCAGCAATCGCTGAACAACAAGCCATGGCGAGCGTAATTTATTTTATGTTTTAAGTTTTATCACTGTAATTGTTGTTCCCACACACGACAATCCCATTCATAAATATATGAATTTAATCTATTTGACGTCGTCAATTATTACACTTCGTGTAAGCATCAATCGCTATTTGGTTTAATCAATAACGTTAACTGATAGCATACTTAAGGCGATTGGTACTTAATGATGAAAGACAACTTTTCTTGTATATGCGTCGATGATAATTGTTACATAAGCCTCACGGCTCTCCCATGCGACTAATTTCTAGCCAATATAACTACTGCATGAGCTTGCAAAATGGACACAATGTTTCGCATGAAGGCGTACGCTTCTCTCCAGATAATTCTGTTTCATTGAATACAACATGTCAGAATGTTTATGTGCAACCGTTTAGAGATGACACATTCGGTTGGTAAGAGATGAAAGAAGCGGTTTTGACACCTATAGTATTAAAGAAGACAAATAAATACAATTAAGATAGTAGGCATAGTTTTTGAAATGACATATGCGTACTGACGGTCATGACTACTTTGTGCTGAGCATGCTATGTTACGTTTGAACAATACAAAACATTCTCAATTCCAACATTAATGACTCCGACGCATTTAGACGGGCATATATCATAATTTAATGCATATGCATTTAAACGTAAATTGATAAAACTAACACATAGTTTTATCATAGTTTCTTTCTCTTCAATTAAATTACTTTGCCACTTGGTTATTAGGTGTTAAAAGAAACTGCTAGCATGGATATTATCTTTAGGATATTTAATACAGCGCATGTTCTTTCCAATATATTAAATAATAGGTTAACACAATTGATTGGAATGTTAAAAAATACTAAAGGAGGAAGTGTCTGTTACAATCTGTGTCCATGAAAACGGACTTTGTCAAGGTTAGGTGCTTTAACATGGCGTTAGTTCTACCTAACATAGTACAGGGAAACATTTTTACAATGAAACATTAGAAATGGGAAAATAAAGTTCGCATTCCGAAATTATGAGTTCTTAAATAGACTGAAGCGTTTCTAAGAATAATATCATTGTCTTTTACCTTGACTTATATGGCAAGTTACTAAATACCTAACAGTATAGCACAAACATATGTACGACGAACAAATACAGCACAAACACACAACTGCATAAAATTATGGTCATCGCATTGGAACGGTCGATTAAAGAATTTGGGTTTATAGCGGTCTTATGTAAATTAAAATGACTTCATTGTAATACATTTTCCACAGCACCAAAGTTACTTGTGGTTCAAAGTTAGTTTAAGTTTCAAATTAAAAGTTCAATTAAGTTCAATAAAGATACCAAATAAGACGAGGATGCATATACAAAGTAATCCAGTAAACACATAAGATTAATGGAAGTACATTTGAATTTATTATTTTATTTGCTAATTACTTACCAAACATTCAATACATTACCTTAAGTTAACGTTTTGATATTTCTGGTACTCTAAAAATGAAAAATTAAAGGAAACTGGTGTTGTCATGAGTTTACAGTTTATCTTTGACACAAAACTGATTTCCATCATGACAAGAATCTCAACAAAAACGGTATAAAAATGTATTTTATTAAATTATCATTTTGATGCAGTCGAAATTGGTCTCAATATGTTGTCGTAAATTCGATTGTTAATGTTTGTATTTAACTAATCATTTATAATTATTTTTTCCGTGGCAGTCATTGCTTAAAATCAATCAAAAATTCACCTGTGAAGATCTGTATGCGAAACGTGTAGTTCTCGATACATTCAAAACTTCGTATATCAACTAAGAACCAGTACGTGTACGTATAAACACTTAATAATCACAAATAAAGTGCATGTTGTCATGTTACATTTAATATTCAAGAATTATAAGTCTTTTTATTGATTAACATTTTGTCCCATGTTAAGCATCGAGATTTATGTGTTATAAAAAAGTACACAAAGGCAAAACTAATCAGATTTCGGTATGTAGGTCATTCAGATATGGGTCGCTGTTGTCTATGATGTAATTCCTTGAGCTATAGGCTAATTAACACATGCGCAGTAGGCATTTTCTTTGTGTTTGCTATGAATATAACAGTAAATACGGCATTATTATAAAGGATGTGGAAGTTTGCTAATTTATACTATGAGGCTTTAAAGTAAGCATCTACGAAAGTTTCTGTGTTTTAGTTTTAGGCGGATTTCCCTTATATCCATTTAGAAGACTTTACCCTTAACCTCGTGCGACCTTATATACAACATATTTAATAATTGTGGTGTTCAGATATATTGTATCGTTTTAGCTGTGTGACGGTCTGGTTAAAATATTTTTTTTAAAGACCTCAACCAGGGCGATGGCGATACAGCACTACAACCATGAACTATTTCACAAACTATGTAATGTTTTCGACTTAAAACAAGTAACAAGTCTTCAACGAGACAAATGATGCATACATTCGTAACATAAACGTAACATTATAATTAACTACGATGACTTTATTAAAATGTGTAAATTAGTGAATTCACCTAAAAGTCCGTTTTCGTCTGCTTGATACAGAAAATGCAAATGCACTGTTAAGTAATCAAGTTTGATCTGATCTTCTGCATTTCAGACTTTAAAAAACAATACTTTATATCGAAGGTATATACAAAGGATTATACTAGATATATTTATAAGTATACAATAATTTTATTTCAAAGCGTATTCTGTGGATACGATTTATGATCACCCCATAAATTAGCTAAATGCTTATTTGCATTTTTAAAGAAGAATATACTAAAATATGTATATAGTACAAATATATATTGCACCTACTTATAACTCAAGTAAAACGTTTACTAGTCATATTTTGTATTGTGTATGTATATTATTAAATAAAACAAACATTTACAAGTTTTGATGACTTGAAATATTGAGGTGAGCGAACAGACTGTATTTGATTGTGAAAGCATCTTTTTTAATAATATTTTGTATCACATTGAAACTGTTAATAAACGGGGTGTGTAACTTGTGTCGTTATGAACACAAATTTCATGCAACCAATGCAAAGATATGCTTTTACTCGCCATGCTTTGGCATATTGAGTGCAGCATTTCAAATTTTAATGTATCATTGTATCAATACTATACAAAGAAAACATAACATCATGAAGACCGGCTTTAAGTTCGCTAAATACTAAGATGTTTTCTGTCATATATATGTTAACTCCATGTTGCAATCATGTTCTTCAGTAGGAAGCAACATTTACATTTTCCGTTTAACTTCTCTTCCGGGAGGCTGTAAATTCAACGCCACCATCATGTTGTTGTTAATAGTGGTGTTGATATATACTTAAAGTAAAGACATTAAGGACCAGGACACAAACGCATGCGTTTGAAATATTACAATAAATGCAACATGGTGTTTTCTTTATTGTATTTGTTTTCTAATTGTAGTTAAATAAATAGTTTTATTTTAGAATTTAAAACGGTTCCTACATTATCATCGCAACACACTTGTGTAGTCTACTGTATACTGTACAGGGTCATATAATATTCTTGTTTTATGTGAAACAGTTATGCCCTTAAATGTCAAATATCGCTTTAGTTTAATGAAATGGAGAACCCTGATATAACCAGACATATTGTGGAGGAAACAAAATGTGTTCAACTTTGTTTGACAGTTGCATTTTTAAAAGAAGCCTATTTTTTGAATAAGTTAATTACCATAAACAAGAATAACGTTCAAATAATACTTTTTTAACTCTGCTGTTTTTGATTTGATATTACATTTTTTTCTGTTCCTTATTATATGACTTAACAAGTATAATATGTTTTTGTTTTGCTGACGCCATGCATGTGCCGCCTTTTTGTTTATATGAAATCATTTTATGATGGTAAACTCATTGGTTAAAATGCGTGCTGCTTACAAACCATAATGTAATTGTGAGTTAGCTAAACTGGAAAGTATGTAATGCACACGAATAAAATATAACAAAAACAGCAATGCCGATGCTTTCAAGATGTATCCATGCATTCAACAGAAATAACGGAACCTACCCTTGAGCCCTTCTAGACCAATATATATGTCTATAAATGGTGCCCTCAAGGACGATAAGGCAAATTATCGCTCGATATTCAATTTAGTGACTAAATGAGCCGAGATTGCTGAAATACGTTTTCTAGAATAAATCTGTGATCAGTGGGGACGAGCGGCCAAAGATGTACAGATGTTGTATAAGAAATTGAAATTGCTTTTATAATAACGTTTATTAAACTTCGGTTTATTTTTGTATAAAAGAAAACGATACTAATTTTGACATGTTTCTATACCAATTGCACATGTTAATTACTTTGACACATCAACTGATGTTTAGTTGCGGTGCGTGTTTCTTAGTTGAATTATTAACGATTTAGAAATTACAGTATATTGTCAAGTACATGTAAGTATAGAAAGTGCTAAATATTTGTATTAGTATATTATTTAAAAAAAATGATTTACAATTAATAATACAAATGGGTAACAGTAATTAGACCTTACTTTAAGCTAAGATTATGATAATAACTTACAGAATTGAGTCGTGTTACCTTTTATGAAATATTAATTATATTTATCAGAGATCTGTATAGCTTCGTTTAAAAAGCCACACTACTTATATATAGTTTTGCGAATGTGTAAAAAAGCGTACTCATTCAGCAAGATGTTTTAATAAAAATGTTATAAAAGTGTACTTAATAAGAGGATTAATTATTTTTTTTGTTTTATAAATGATGTAGATCGGTAGAATTTGATTTCTATTATAAACATTATATCAGAAAATCTGTGTTAAACTCACCTTTGAATAATCCAATTGATGCATGTATTTATTTCTGTTTAAAATGGTCGTCACTTAATCCAAAAGACTTTTAGGAAGGTATTTTTGAGCCGAAAGACAAATGTGTTGTTTTATGGAAAAATGAAACACACTTAACTTTAAACCGTATGTGTGCTATTTCATATATCCTTAAGCGTACTCATTCAGCAAGATGTTTTAATAAAAATGTATTAACAATTATGTTACCACAATAATAAACTCACTCATACATATAATAACTGGTTTGTTTTATAAATGATGTATTGATCGGTAGGCTTGGATTTCTATAATAAATATAAAATCTGCAAATCTGTGCTAAACTCTGTTAAACTCACCTTTGTATAATCCGATTGATTCATGTATTTATTTCTGTTTAAATGTTCGTCACTTAATCCAAAAGACTTTTAAGAAGGTATTTTTGTGCCGAAAGACAAATGTGTTGTTTAAAGTAAAAATGAAACACACTTCACATTCAAAAGAATATGTATTATTTCAGATATCCCTCATATTGTGCATAGCATATCTAAGTAACAGAATCCATAAGTCTTTTTAAAAACTAATCACCATAACAATATTAAAAATTATCAGATAATTTAAAATAGGCATAATTGCAACAAGAAGTTTTAAAGGATTGCATTTGATACCGGCAATTTTCAGCCATCTTATTTGGAAATATCAAATACTTTTTCTTTTGCAGATGCCATCGCTTGTGTGTATTGGAAATTCCTTCAGTCAATTTTCTCACGTATCGATATTTAGCATAATGGGTGGATGGTGAATAAATGAGCAAACTAAACTTATTTTTATGGCTTTTATTATAGCGTTGTACCTGTTTCCTTCATAACAAATGTACATGTTTTATGGACCCTTATGTATTATTTTATTAGAAATCTGTCACAGACAATTATATTTCAACTACAGAGGTTTGGGCAGAGGCTCATCCACTAAGTTAACTTAAGAATATAAAAAGACTCAATTGCAATAAGTGAGCCAATACCAGTCGCAGTCAAGCGTTCAGACGTATGCGCTGACGCGCGTCAGGACGTACAGATTCCACTTCCATTGGGACATTCACAACTGATGCCCATCTAAATTGTGTTCAACTGTTGTATATTTCCTACAATATAATATCTTATTCCGACACCTTTATATACAAATGAATTATTCTATGCATTTATTGGCATATCTTAACATTTTGAACGCTTTGAAAAGTAAGCGCATTAACTCGTATCAAATTCAGTGTATTGAGCGCAGGGTGCAGAATCAACGGGGTTTTCATGGGTTTACACACGAGCTGGACAGAATGCAATCACACCGTTAACACTTTTATTTTTCAAATATCTAGTGTTATTGAAATACATTGACAAAAATCTATAGTGCATAAAAGAAAGTTTTTCTTGCAGTTTGTGCCGATATCTTGAGGTATACGAATAAATCTTTGATTACGTCTGAAATCGTTGACAAAATTTCTCGTTACGTAAAACGTAACCGTGTACAATGACACGCTTATTAAAGGGAGATTATACGATTTCATCAAATATTTATGAATTTATATATAATGTGTAAAAAACACTTATTATACATATATTTCAATTTAAATTAAAATAAAAGTTAAGAAGAACATTTTCGAAAATGCGAAATAGGCCAGATATTTAATTCTGAAATCGAAAATGTCTGTACAGTCGAATTCGCCAGCATGTATATCATGCATGCACGATGTGAATCTAAATTTAATGTTACGGGTCATTTTTATTTCCTGCAACGTTATCTATTCATTCGACACTCGAACACTAACTCCAATCCTAATAAAAAGACGATTGCTCCGGTTATTGTAGGAAAATATGTAAGAAATATTTTCGTCACAATCGGCTCGTAGTGCATATATTTGTCTTTGCTGCATTTTATGAAATTCGTCTTCAATGTACAGTTATTTCTTGCCTATTTTGTGTTATTGTAACATATTTGTATCAATACATTACAATTTAACACAAAGAAAAATCGTATAATCTCCGTTTAAATAAAGTAATTCCGATGTATGTCACATAGGCATGAGCGGCCTACACATCTGTCTTTTATGCACTAGTTGAAATTCATAAGAAAACTTGTTTTAAAACGTTATTTGAAATGAAGCCACTTACCGTCGTGATTAAATCTTTAAATGTTGAAAGGTGGAACCCCCAAATCCTGCACCCTGAGTGGCTTTTATTTCCTCGCTTAGTTGAACATCACGTCATTGTATAATTAAATGTTATTACATTAAATAATGATTTTGTACCTATTTCGATTCAACTCAATTTAAATTACAATGTATTGCGGTTTATTTGAAATACCTTATGTGAGTCGATTGTTTATTCGTTTATTTTTCTCAGCTGTATCATTCGGTTGCAGTTGCATTGTGTTGCTGACCTTTATAAGTGCGTGTATGACCACTTGCAATGAAGCTGTCAATAACAGGTACACATTCAAATCTATTAAAGGTCTCGGCTCTTACAAAGTTTCGACAATCTAAACAATAAAAACCCACGTTTAATTATTTTTCAATGCTGTATGCGTTCGTTCGTAAAATGAAGCCAAACAGTTAATTGTTTTAGAAGCAATAACACCGGAAATAATGCGAATTTCACAGCATGTTTCTTTTTCAATATCACAATATTGTTTTTCTTTCGGTCATACATGGTACGCATTTGCCGTGTAACTAAAATGTAAAACGCAAGCAACTAGACGATGATATTTAGTTAACGATGGATTTTGGGAGGCATTTTATTTGAAAAGAAATAAATATACTCAAAACTTAAGTTGTGAGTAAAACGAGTATTCCCTTATCAAAACCCACACTAAAACAACCCAGGTAACAAGGACTGTTTGCAGCAATTACAATATAAAACAATTTAAAACTTTGATTAAGTTTGATAACCTCCGTGTGATATCTGCCTCGTGCACACGCACACCAGTGAGACAATCTACACCGATATCATCCGAAAACTAAGAAGAAACAGATAAATCATAATACACACAAACAATTTTATAAGATCTATGACCCGGATTTATTTTATTCTTGAAAATTACCACATTTATAATTTGTTCATCCCATACAAACTTTTCTTTTCAGATTGTTGGATAATTGAACTGATAATTCAAAACTTGAATTATTGCTTAGTCTTACCAAGTTCATGTCATGTAATATTGTTCGTTGCGGGGTGGGGGTGATTAGGGGTGTTTAAATATATTATTGACTTATTTAGTTGATTAATATTCGAATATACCAAGCCAAGTCACCACTTCCACATGTTTAAAAAACAAAACCAGATCACCGGCAGAAACACTTTCACAATTTAATTTTTAAACATTTATTTTTGTCTTACATGAACACATTTTTCGGTGTATTATTTAATGAAATGTGACACCATATCTGTGTATCGATTAGGCCAAACTCAAGCTTTTAAATGAGTAATTTCTGTGTATTTGATGATAACATGTTAATTAATGTATTGAAGTATATCGATGCGTTAGATAATTCTTAAAACAAACAAATACGTTATAAAATACATAATAGTCAACCAATTGTTAAATTTAGTTGAATATCGCGTACGCTCCTCGGAAAGACGAAAACCAAATATTATTGTAAATGCGCAGTTTACACATTATACAAGAGAAATGTATACAATGATTATTGGATATTATATGTATGCCATTGCATATTAAAACAAATGGATACCGTTCAAAAATCTCGAAAAGCTACGTCAATATAAAAAGACTATATTTTTTTAAATTTTAGAGTGAACGATTTCGGGTTTTTTGCCTCATTTTTAAGTATTATATTGACTTCAAAGCCGGCCGAGTTGATATTTCTCACTACAATTAGGTTTTGTCAATTGACCAGAATTGATTCCAAAAGCATCAAAAATACGAAACCTAATCATGTACATAACGGAATCCTCAAGACTAATATTAACATGTGACATATACACGCGTTGGGTCACGTGAACGCCAATTTCACGGGATTTCCACTTCCGCGCTTATATATATATATAACGTAGGTACCTCTTGTCACAGAAAAATCACCTACATCAACATGTTTAAGCCATAAAGTGCTTAAATGGCGGTTGATTTTCGTAAACTACGTACCATTTTGTTGGGAAAGGTTGCCTCGTGACGAAAAATGACCATGAACGGCTACTTGCCAACATAAACTACAAGAAAACACTTCTCGAACTCGAAATTCCAGGTCGGCTCTCGTCTGACCGAACGTTCAGTGTCGATTTTTACAAGAGTAAAACTATCAAAATATCCCAGATATGGACCATAATCCATATAAGTACAATCAACACATACGAGTTTATCAACTTACAACACAGATTTGTCCTTTTGTTTGCGTAATAACATCGAAATTGTTGTAAATCGTAAATCGGAATTGTTTATCGGCATTTTCGAGTCCAGCTCCATGTCGATCAGACGCTCAAGGTAAATATTGTTCTTGGTTACGGATATTCGGTAACTCTGAGGCGCGGCACCAATAGTTGGATAAATCGCGTAAGGTGAAGGACGGATCATCGTACACGGACAAAAGACAAATTAGTGATTTAGTAGTTTTTGTGTTGTTTTTTTTTTTTAAGCGCGGAAGTGGAAATCACGTATATATTATATCAGAATTTTGTTTTTGTCAAAATGAAGAAAAATGTTGTTTTATGATATATTGATAATGTTTTAGTGACTTGGCCACGCGCCCAATACCTGTGCTCCGAGTCTGTGCATTTATTTTTTTCACGCGGTTTTACATGTCACCCGCGCGTGTTTAGATTTAGATAATTTCTGTCCATGGACGGGAATAGAAAAGCCCTATCTTTGTACTGAATTTGCGCTTTTCTTGACCGATTTTGAACATATTTTTTGCACATTTGACGTAAATACCATCACATTTTGACTCATAATCACTTTTTTGCGACACATAACAAAAATGGGAAAATTTACCAACATCAACTCGGCCGGCTTTAAATCGATGTTTTCACGCACAATTAATCCCTTCTAATCTTTGGAGCATTGCATCAATGTTATCAATATAAATATGTTAAAACATATTAACAGAAGCTGTGGTAAACAAGTTATGCTTATACATGTTCCAACATGATATTACGTGATTGTTCACATTCTCTTATCTTATATTTGCAAATCATTTTTACTTTATTCTTGGCACAGTTGAATAATATAATATTTAAGACAGTTTGATAAAACGTTCTTCTCAAACACTATCAACATACACATAAATGTATAAATGGAATCTAATCATTTGTTATTATAAAATGTAACTCGATTCAAATGCTTTCCCTTAATTATTGCCAACTGGTACATAATATATCATTTGAAGAATTATGATTTACATAAGGACTATTTATAGAATAAATATAATGGAAGGTAAGTGTGCAAGAATGGCAACACAATCCTAATGTTTTCTTCCACGACAATTAATATTACATATGCAAATAGGGAAATACGGGTGCATGCACCAAGAAGTAACTTATAAGCAGAAAAGTTTACAATAAATTCAATTCACAATAGGTATTATTACAAAATGACGTATTTTCAAGCCTTTCCGGTTTTTTTTTTGTATTTTGTAAGCTTCTGCATGTTCTCTTTGGAAGATTAGAATGAACTCGGTAAGCTATGGCTCTTCTGAGAGTATCAAATTTGCCTTGACGCAGGCATACTAAGAAAATAATTGTTCGGCAGTGAAATGTCGACACAGCCATGAATCTCAATAAAAGAGCCAAACGTTGATCGTTCAAGAGGACTCTGTTGACTAAAACATGGTACAAACATGGTAAACAGACTTACAGTTGTTCGGTCTTTGTTTTGATTACGTGGATACCGCGGTCAGCGAAATATAAAATTTGCTTTCGAATAATATAAAACAACACAATTAACATGTCATTTAGATGTGTTTAGTGCTTGCGACTTCAATGATCTGTAACAGGTGATGAAGATTTCTTAAACCACGACCGGATGTTCTGTGAGAGGTAAAAGACCGGTTTCCGTGTTTTAACCGAAAGCATGCATCGCCTTGCATTTTTTACAAAACATATATATTATTATTTTAAACCCATATGTTCTTACAGAGCAAAAAGAAGAGGTATAATAAACAGGTCATTTGCGTCGCCCTGGAGTGCGGCGACTAGTATGTAATGCATTTTTTTCGCTTATGGGAGCAGAAGTTATTTTACGGATCAATGTATATATTTTTGTTTTAAGAATATCTTGCATAGTGGTGATTTTTTGTGTAAATTAGTGAAAATAAGTACTGCATTTGTGCCTATTACATTTATTACAACATTTAATGCAAATAATACAAAGCTATTTGTTTTAATTAATAACTGACCCACAACTGATCACAGGGGAAAATTCACAGGGACTGTGCAAATACGCGAAACTTTCTGGTTTTGTATAAAAACAAATGATGTTTTGTATGAGAACAAAACATAATCAAAATATATTTATTTTGTGGTTTTTCTAATTTGCTTATTTAGTGGAGAATCAATGTAGTACGATATTTGACGACCTATTGCGCAAGCAAGTTTATTGGAAGGCGTAGTGGTACGAAAACGTACAATGTATTAGTTTATAAATAGACATATATTAATGATCGCTATACACAACTTCACCAAATAGCAGTACATAAGTGAATGTCAGCCGGAATAGCTCAGTTGGGAGAGCGTTAGACTAAAGTTGTTTACGCAACAGTCATCGAAAGGCCCCCGGTTCAATCCCGGGTTCCGGCACGAACGGAACAGTTCGGTTGCTGACAATTTTTTCAGTCAGGTTAATAAATATAATAAAGCTTTATTTTATGTAGACATTTTAAAATCCATTTTACTACAATTGGACATTTTTATTAAAATTAATGGATGCAACGTGGTGACAACGTTAATTAAAATTTCTTTCATCACTTGAATATCTTATAAAAAATACACGTGTTTTTATATTAACAAATAAATGCAAACAACACATCTATTATCCATGTATTTTTATGGATGTCTATCATAGGCCTATCCCTAACACATATAGAGCGCGAAGCGCGACACGTATTTTTAATTGCACCAATGAGTTGCGATAAAGGAAGCAGCCGCTTATCAAGGAGGAGCTGTGTCCCAGCAACCCGTTTCCCTAGAGTCAAGCACTCCTCAGATTGTTTAAGAACCACATCTAGAGCGCGAAGTGCGACACGTATTACTATCCAGGTGGTATGGGTCCTTTAGCATTATCCGACCATTACGTCCATAGTTATTTTCCTTAGAATTTGAGAAATTTTGAAATCCTTGTTCGAAGTCTAAAATTTTCATCCGATTGTTCCCAAACTTTCACAGATTTTTTATCAATGGGGACCTAACCCAAACTCTATATGAGCAAAATCGGACCATAGGTCTAGAATTATGTCTCTTTGAATTTAAAAATAAAAGTGAAAAACTGCATGGTGAGGTGATTATGTCAACATTTTTCATCAGATTCTTTCCAAACTTAAAGTGTCTTCATATCAATGACCATTTTTACCACATGTAAAACGAGAAACATCGGAACAATAAGTCCAGTTTTTTTCTATTAAATTTAACAAAGTTAACAATTTCCACTTGTTTAAAAGATTTCACAACTTTCGACTGAATCTTTCCAAACTTGTTAAGTGTTTTTATATCAGTATAACTCAAACCCTATTGAAAATGATGAATAGGAGCAATAAATCTATAATGATCTTTTACTGAATTTCTAAGTATTGTGAAATGCAGCTTCTTTATACAATTTACAGTTTTCATTCATTTTTTTTCAAACTTGTACAGTGTTTTCATATCAATGAGTACTCAACCCCTATCGTAAATGAGCAACGTAAGAATAAGTTCAGAATCATCTCCCCTTGAAGTTGGGAAAAATATGAAATTACGCTTACAAGATGAAGCAGATTTTGTGAAACCTACACAGTTCTGTTCCATTAATAAAAACTGGACATGGATACCAGTAAAAAAGGAAACCAATGTAAATAAAATGAACTATGAAATATTTGGTAGTTACAACACAAAATCATAGATAATGGTTATTTGAGGGTTATAACACAACATCATTAATAATGGTTATTTGGGGGTTATAACACACAATCATAGATAATGATTATACCAGTGTCTTTTTCTATTTTGTTTAAAATAATCGGCCAATATATTAATATTTACAGTAGAAAAAAATCGTTCCATGTAACTTCATTGAGTGCCTTTTACACTGAAATTCCCGACGGTCTTTGATGCTTTGCATCAATACTCATCTTGTACATTAGTTCTATACAAATTTATAAGGTATACCTTAATAATTTTTTACTATAAGATCTGCGTCACTACACATTTGAGCTATCTAATTTAGTTACATGTTATATGATACGTAAATACATATTGGTGCAAGAGAACCCTTAAACAACTTGCGTATGATATTTGTCTACAATATTATATTACGGAAAACAATTACATTCTGAAATATATATATTCCTTAAGGTCGAAACGACAAATGATCGGCCGTAATTAAATACTCAATTATTTTACGCGTTGCGGAAGGATTGCGAAGACACGTTTGTTCTGACAAAATAGTTATAAACATGCATTAGGCCGAAGATTATAGCGTTTAAAAAATCTTGAAGGTGGAAACACAATCGCCATAACAATTATGGAACAAATACATTTAGTGAATAACAGCGATTCTATTCTATCGTTGATTTGTGCTCGTAAAATCAAAATGTGCCTGGTATTTTACATGAATACATATGAGGAAGAATATATAATTTACTAGACATAATGTAAGTCAGAAAAAACAGTGCAGTTATGATGCGTCAGCGTTAAACCTGGTGAGCAAAAACTGATTAATAAGCTTAAACAAATAAGCCTTGGTAGATGCAAGCTTTGAATGAGCGTGTACATGTATTTAGTGGACGTATGAGTTTAAAGTAAACAAAGTAATAAGGTAAATCTGTAAATGTTAAAACATCAAATTAGCAATAAATATACAGAAAATTGTCAATTTCCCAGTTCTTGTTTTTGATTGTCGATGTTTTAGTCGGACCTTGATGCTTTATGTTTCTTACTCACAATCGATGTTAACAATCCCCGACAATGGTTCCGCTATCGGGATGTAATTATATTAACTTAAATTATATAGAAAAACTCTAGATACGACGTGGGAATATTCATAAGTATAGTTCTGTCAAATTTGTTATTGGCCTTTGTCTTATATGCAACATTTTGTGCGCGCATATAACTCAAGATCAATAAACACGTCTCTCAGATTATAGTATTAACACATAAATATATGACTCTGGTACTCCGGTCGGTTTCATCGCATTAGATGATTGCATAATGTTGTAGTTTGCAAACACGCATAACTTGTAGAAATACAATTATAAACATATTATCCAATAGTTAATACAGTGTGGTCCGGTTTTGCAAAGGTGCACGTCACAAGAAATATATTATAATATTAAAGTATATATTGATATTATATAATGTTTTCTATTCGAGTCATAAGCATGTACATTCGATAATGCACAAGATGCCCTAGATATAGAAAGTCATATATCCAACCATGCCGTTGGTATTTTACTCTTAAAGTCTAAATCGGACATTGTTATATTCGGTACGCATGCGAACACGGTATAAATGGCGAAACGAAAAACATAGTGAGTGAACAGGTGTAGTTTGTTTGTGTTTTTTTTGCTGAATTACTTTACGACCACGAAGAATTTCATAGTAAAACATATTTTGTTAATCATTCCAATATATATCTTATTGCATAATAAGACAATCAGCAATCGCTGAACAACAAGCCATGGCTAGCGTAATTTATTTTATGTTTTAAGTTGTATCACTGTAATTGATGTTCCCGCACACGCCACTCCCATTCATTAATATATGAATTTTATCTAATTGACATCGTCAATTATTACACAATTTGTAAGCTTCAATCGCTATTTGTTTCAATCAATAACGTTAAGTGATACTATACTGAAGACGATTAGTTCTTAATGATAAATGACAACTTTTCTTGTAAATGCGTCGTTGACAAGTGTTACAAAGGCCTTACGGCTCTCCCATGCGACTATTTCCTAGCCAATATAACTACTACATGAGCCTGCAAAATGGACACACAATGTTTCGCCTGAAGGCGCACGTTTCTCTCAACATATTTCTGTTTCATTGAATACAAATGTCAGAATGTTAATGTGTATAACCGTTTAGATATGACAAACACGGTTGGTAAGAGATGACAGTAACGGTTTTAACACCTATAGTATTGAACAAAACAATTAAATACAAGTAAAATAGTATACGTAGTTATGAAATGACATCTGCGTACTGAATGTCATGGCTACTTTGTGCTGGGCATGATATGTCACGTTTAAACAATACAAACATTCAAAAGTCCAACATTAATAACATTAACAAACACAATCGTATGCAGAAAGCATTGAAAGAAAAAAAACAACAACGTTTTTATCGGTGTAGACAGACCATTTTCCAAACCAATATGTCGCTGTCATTATTTAGAAAAGCAGCAACAATTTCGATCATAGTGACTTAAATTTGACGGCCTTCGTTTTATTATCAACACAAAGTGTAATATTATATTATTAGACATATTTATGGTTTTAAGCAACTTATTTCCGGTTCGTACGTGGGCAAGTATGGTAAAATAATCCCAAAGTCTCTCCCAATAGACCGAGTGTTGCCCAGATACTATTGCTCATAATTGCGTCTGATAATTGGAAACATCGCATGCTCATACCATACTAGTAATTAAGTCTTTGGTTCTAACCAAATGTGAAAATATGCAATTTGTTTAGCCATTAATGGAAGTATGCAGAGATGTTAACGAAACTAATGGTGCTACATTTGCATACCGTTTATAAAATACTTTCTATTATTTGATATCGAATGACAAAACATTATTTTCTGTCGCATAATGTAAAGAAAATGCGTAAGCAACTTTGCAAGTTTGTTTATTAAACTGCAAAATGCGTAGATGAAACAGCTTCCTATGACATGACAGTCGTAAAGATAAATCGAGTTCGCGCACTTCTGCGCATTTTGAGGATGGACTTATCTTTTTGTTTCAGAACACGATAGTCTTTACCATGCAGTAAAGTACATGCATAATGGAACATCGGCAGAGATAGTTATATTACCAAAACCTTGTTTTATCAACAATAAACAGTATGTCGAAAGACAGCGAACTCGTCTTTTCTTGTTCTTGTCTAAGTGTCATGGTTATTATTTAAATCTTATTGTGAATATACGTTAGGTAGGCTACTTACGCTTTGGAGGTATTTAGATTAAACTAATTAAAAATATGTCAAATACATATAAACTTGGATTTTAAGCAGAAACACATTTTCTTAATTTACTAAAATTAACATTGACACTGACTGTTGAAATTGACACAATGAGTCTCATATGCAAACACAAATGAAGTTGAAGTACATAAAACATATTATTTCACCATAATAACTAAAGTCGTTCTCGTGATCTTAAGCAAATCCATTTTTCCATTTATAGCCACATGAAATTTGAATTTGTTGACACAAATTCCACGTGAAATCTCAGGATAAAATGAATCCATGTATCAAGTTTTGCTTCAATGTATCGATTTGTTTTCAAAGTATAAATTATATATAAGTTTTCAATATACTACTTTGAGAGACTTTGAGCTTGACTCCACCCTCACCATATGCAATCCTAGGATATATATGGACATTTATGTACATAGTTAAATTACAATAGCAATAAAATGAATTTATATTTTATTAACATTTACCTTGACCAAATCTTGACCAAAAATAAAGTTTAAATGAAACGCATCAACTTATGTAGCTGCATGACAACAACCTAATTTGCGTTTGAATAAATGAACGGATGGCATCGGTCTATTTTTATTATAATCTTGTTGCCCTGATATCATGTTTATCACAAGCAACCATAACGTTGTTGAATTGTATATATTTATATACATAGTTTTTTAGCTAAAGTTATTTTTAAGTCATCGAGCAGAAACAATTTTTTATTATTTTGTTATCATGACCTCAACCTAAATCCAATCAATCCAATATGAAATGCACATTTAGATCTATATAGTGCAGTTAATTGTATTAAAAGCACAATGAAGAATGTTATCGCGAAGTAATGTGGAATCCGTTTTACTATTTGAAATTACATTCAAATCGACCCAATTCATCATAACGCAATCCAAAGTGGGTAAAGGGGTGCTGGTACAGGGTGGCTAAATATTTAATTTAAAGAGCTGTCACCTGTCTATATAGCTTTAAGTACGAATTCAAAACGTAAAAAGGCCATGAATTATAACACATTTTGTACTTAAGTTACCAAACCAAATCAAATCATGTAAAGTTGTTTGTATATGTCTATACTTTAATTATCTGATGTTTTACACGTGTATATAGGTGAAACATTTATTACTGTAATATGTCGGCTTTTATCATAATGAACATAAACATACATTTTTATTACATATATATATATATATATATATATATATATATATATATATATATATATATATATATTATGCGCAATTTCTTGTAAAGATTTATCGGAAGTCAATGTGTTTATCAGTCGGATGACGTCCAATTTGGTATACAAGTGTTCTACCGTTTCTAAGTAACACAAGAGGCAAGATGACGGAAATTGAACTTTGCAATTTAAACAACAAAATGTTTCCAGATAAAAGTAAGCCATATAAAGCCATTTATGATAAAAACAGCGAAAACATGGAATTAATTGCGTAAAACAGTTTAGCAAGTACTTTGGAATTGGCGTGTAATGACTTATAACATGACATTTGCAATTTTTAATGTGAGATATACCGCGTTTTCAAAAAAGCTTTCTTCAAAATGAAAAAGAGCGATGAGAAATTCGTTCAAAAAGAAATGTGGATCAAACCCTAAGATTGATTTTCGGAAGAAACGCAGGCAAAAATAAATGCTGAAACGAATTAAATGAAGGCTAGATTTTCTCCTGTAGTTTGTTTAAGTATCAGCCAGTATACATTGTGAAAGATTAGTTAGATTTGTTTTAATTATCTGCCCCCACGGAAGTGGATAACGTTAATATGATTATTAAGTACTTAGAAAAGAACGCCTTAAATCGTGTACATAGGTATACGTGAAACGAAATAATATCGTATTATTTGCTCATTCCGTTTAAGCTCTATTTATGTAAGCAACATCTCTAATATATTGCTTTATGTATATGACTGTAAAAGTGTTCACCACCTCGAAATGATGACCGAGGAATTGTATTTTGCAAATACATTGTGTCGTGTTCGGTCTTAAATACCTGTTGTAGTTTTTTTAGTTACACATTGAGGTGAAGACAATGCCACACAATATTACAATTAATATATAACAATAAATACATTGCACATCGATTTGGTAATAATCCTTGTTATTGCGATTTTACTTTTTTGGCATAAAATCAACACTTTGTACGCTCGCATAACTTCTATTCATTTTAAGCGATCGCGACACCGATTTTTCCAAGGCTCTGTCATCATCAATTGCCACATCGGACGATTAATTAAATCGCACGTTTGCCAAAATAACACAAACTTATTTTATAATCATTTATTGAAATCTTCAAAGTTTCTAAAGCAGGCAAAAATATGTTATACAATCTTTGCCAATTTAATGTTTTTTAAAGGAGAACAGACAAGTTCAGTTTTAAGAAGCACATTTTATAAACGAATATAATATAATAACATTGAAATAAAAACACAAAAATAAAAAAAAGATAAAGTGCTAAAAAACGATGATTTTGATGATCGGTAATTTCCGTAATTCGTTCGGCACTTTCCGCCACCATTTTCCCTGATGACGTATTCGTGAGACAACTGCGCATGACAAAGAACGACCTTCCTTAATTGTTATTTACGCACTAAAGCTTGCAATTTCCCCGCCAAACTTCAGAGTATATAGAACTGTGTTTGTCAATTTCTAGCAGTAAAACAATTTTCAATCTAGACTGTGTTGATTTCCATGAGATTTGTAACGTGACATTTAGGGTTATTTGTACGATGGTGAAAGTGTGTAGCGTTCGGCTGCAACGCTCGTCCCGAGAAGGGGACAAAAGGATTCTTCGGCTTTCCAAAGTGTGACAGGGCTGGACAATCGACGTTTGTTTTTAAGTTGTTGAATGTAACCTTTTTAAATAGCCTTTACTGTGAGGTGTGTTATTACTTACACGCGCCAATTTCCCATTCGATCGCAATCGTTTGTTGATGGCAGTTGATGGCAGTAGATGAATTATGTAAATATCTTTGTCTTTTTCATCTTCATTTGTCAATTGTTCATATCATCTTGTGATTGGGCTGTCCATGCATTGATTTGTACGTATTTTTACTATATTTCTGTTTGGAGATCGACATTTATTCAGTCCGAGTAAAAATGGCAACTTGTTTTTTTTACTCTTTTAACGATCACTGTATGCATATAGTTACACCTATTTTTTAACTTACAGTCCATCTAACATCACAGGCTTTTGACTTGTCTGCATTGGTTGCGGAAAGTCGTACAACCAAAAAAATATGTTCTTTGTTTATAGTAAAATTAACACGCTAGTTAAATAATAAACAGTGGCAGTGTCAGTGGCAGTTCTTAACCATAAAATGTGTGATGGACTTAGTATGTCCATAATGCACTTGCATAAGTTGTGAAAACAATTTTAAGTTCATTCTTGTTGCATAAACAAGTTGACTTAATTTGTGATTTAAAGTATTTTTTTAATTTAGATTGCATCTGGCAGCCCTGCATTCAGTTTAGAATGCACACAAAAAACATGCGGAGACCAAGAACGGGGAAAGCGCTTCAGAATGTCGTATCCGAAGTATAAGGCGGGCCACCATGTCGTAAAACCTGTTAAAGAAGCCTGCAATTATGGTAATGGTCCTTCTAAGCACAATAGAAAATTGGCATTCTAGGTACAATTGCACTTTACCGGTACGCAACACTTAACACCAAACAACATACCCTAACCTCACCCTAACCCTTAACACCTTACACATTACAACTAACGCACACCTAATAATCCATTTTATCCAATATATTTCCTAAGTATTGGGGGCTACTGCCCAAACCTTGTAATTGCAAATGGCCAGCTTGACTGTTATTCAAATGTTGTTGTTTTAAAATAATATATGTGTATTTTCTTTATTGTTCAATGTGCATATTTGTAACAATGCATCTGATTGGTTTTGAATGAGTACAATATCAATCGTTGGTAAATATTTCAGATTATGTCACCGAGCTCATGGCTGAATTGCTGCAATTGAAAGAACAATCAAGAGCAGCCGGACTGTGAGACAGGCTTCTTCCGTTTTGTTCTCTATTCCACCTTTGGCATCTTCTGCGAAGAAAATTTCAAAGACTGAAGCAGTGCAGTTGCACCGCTCTAGGTTCAATTAGTTTCAGAAATTTGAACCAACTTGACAAGCCATTCTCCATGCAGCTAGGTCTAAGCGGAGAGGCGCAGCACCCTGCCACCCCAAGGTCCCACCCTGGACCCAGAACATTCCCTTTTTATAATCTGATCATATTATTATACTGGATATTTTATTTGAAGTTTCAATAAATTCATTAGATATTCACAGGGAAACTAGTTTTATTAATTATAGAAACAATAGTTTAAATGAAAATACTTTGAATATGAATATGTATATGAGCTGGCGCGCTCTGGAAAAACTGACCTTATAAATGCATGTGCCTAAAGAGTTGTCCCAGATTCGCCTACAGGTGCAGTCCGCACAGGCTTATCAGGAACAATTCTTTCAGCCTTTATTGTATTTTCCGTTCATAGTAAGTTTCTTCTTATTGTACATCCAGTTTAGGCGGAAGGTGTCGTTCCTGATTAGCTTGTGCGAACTGCATAGGCTCACCTGGTGTCATCTGCGACACTTTTCGCACATTCTTTAGGCCCCTTTCTTCCAGAATATGCTATATTTAAAATATAATATGCCACAGGGATAATATGAACATGCGTGCTTAAGTGCCTTTTAACAAATAAGCGCCCCTGATCTTTTCAAATCCTTTCTGGAGGACTGATCATGTTTTGCTTCAAATTAACATAGAAACTTCAATGAATTGTGAAATCGTGTGAAAGTATTATTTTGATTAATATGTTTTCATAAAAACTATCAGTTGATGGAAATATAACAGTAATTAATAAAGTTGTTCAACAAAACATTACCCATAGTGTGTTAAAGTGTTAGTATAATATATTTCATGTCTCCACTATTCGTCTTTATTATCCCCCGCCATAGGCGGAGGGATACTGTTTTGGCGTTGTCCGTCTTTCCGTCCGGCACTTTTGTGTCCGGAGCCATATCTTGATGCACGCCAAATGGCATTGTACACCATCTGTTAATAACGGAGTTATGGCCCTTTGTATCTTGAAAAAAATCTTTTTTGAGTGTCAAATATAACACTTTTGTGTTCATTAGCATATTGGCGGGGGATATCAATTCTACGAATTTGCTTGTTCTAACATGTTTTGGCCATTTAGTTTTTTTGTAAGTATTGCTTTTTAAAATACGTTTTAATAGTGATTTTGTTCAGGGTACTCGAGTTGACTCTCGGAATAAAGTTGTATTGCAACATTGTGCCGGTAAATCTTCTGTATTAAATCTGTCCAGTTTGCTATAACTTGTTGTTATGGTAAGGGTGTTATAATACACTTTGTTGTGTTGTTGTGTCAGTGGTAATTTAAAGTCTTAATGTTGCAATAAATTTGTGTGTTGCATATGAAGTGTTGTGTAATCCATTTCAATAATATCGAAAACTTAAATTTGACATGGTGCTTCTCCGTTATGATATAAATATAAATTCACTTCGCTCGTGTTACGTACTATAAAACAATTAAATTCCGTCATATTAATATGAAATCAAAACAAGATTACTTATGAAGACAAATTATCAATAAAAAGAGAGCAGAACTGAGGTAATTCTTAGAAGTGAATGGCATCAACAACGAGTTCATTTTACCATAAATAAAAAATCGTGTGCAGGGACCACATCGGGTTACAACAAAATGAACATGTCAGGATATTAGCAAAAGAAACAAAACGAATAATCTCGATTAATAAAAATTACTTTCTTTAAAAAATGCATTTCTTTTATTTCAAGTAGCGAATACATATCTCCGGTAAATAAAATGTTTAAATCTCGTATCAATCATTAGATACAAGCAGACGACAATAAACCATGCGTGAAATCGATTTCAGTAGTGACTGTCTGACGTCACTAATAAGGTATATATGCTTGTGCACCACGTATCTCGTTCTTTTTGCGAAATAGCTTTGACTGATAACTTGTGTTTACACATCCATAAAACTAAAATCTACAATGTCTGGTAGAGGTCGTAGCGTGCGAAGACGGGTGGGGCAAGCCGTAGCGAAACAGACAGAGAGAGGGACGGGGGATGCGGGCGGCAGTTGATCCGGCCTCGGCGAAGAACAAAGCACCAGATGGCGTATAAGGAATGCGGCGGAAACGGCGCCGGTACCAGAACCGGCATCAGCTCCTGTTTAGGGACCAAAGCCAGAGGTGGCACTCGCAGACGATAACGCCGCAAATGGTGAGGTTGTTGATTTCTGTAATATTTTCCGCACAGCAGATGGGCTACCACGTGGTCACACCGTGGGTAAGCACGAGGCACAAGCGTGTAATGAAAAACAAAATCTGACCTTAGTCAAGTCTTTCTTGAATAGATAATACTCACAGAATTTATATATTGCCTAGATAAACTAATGATGATGTATCAATTTACGTGGCCGCGTCGGTTACACAGCGACATGTATTAGTTGTGGTGAATATCTTAACGTGATTGTATGGGCTTTTTTCACTGTTGAATTGAGCTGAAAAGAATTAACAGGTGAAAAAATTTAGTTAAAATGTGGTTACTGACCGATTGTCTGGAGTTCGTCTTGCTTCTAGTTATTTATAAAAATATATTTTATTTTCGATATTTAACATGACTGGTGGGTCCTGTAAGCCGAAATGGTCCGTAAAGCAAGATTGTGTCTTTATGTCGTACGAACGAATCTGCACTAAAACTAAATTTGGTGTCGCATCGTGCATGCATGGTCGGTTGTCAAACGCGAGTGCTGTTGGTATTCGAATGCGTTGTTTTTCTCTTTCTGGTATATTGTTTTAGTATGTTGATGCTGCATTGGCATATATAAGTGTCAATGAAGTGAAAACACCAAAAATAAACAACGGTTGCGATGGACACCTATCGACTGTTAGATGCCCATAATATCGCTTTAATCTTGCATTATTGCTTAAAACCGCCCGAGTTGATATTTCTCACAACAATTCAGTTATCTCAACTGACCAGAATTGATCAGTATTCGTCAGTCACATTCTAAAGCTTAACTCTTCCCTACTGATTTTCGAAAAAAATGTGCCAAAAATTGCCAAAAGCCTCAAAAATATCAAACCTAATCATGTGCATAACGGAATCCTCCAGACTATTATTAACCTGTGACTTATGCACGCTTTGGGTAACGTGAGCTCAAATTTTACGTGATGTCCGCTTCCGCGCAATTTAAAACAAAGAAGAACTACTAAATAACACAATCAGTGTGTTTATGTTTGGATCTAAATCCATTTATGTTTATACTTTGCACGTTTAAAGACATATTTTAAGTTTTTTCCTGTATACTAGCAACTTATTTACATTTATAACATATACGATATCAATACGAAACAAACACGACTGCGTGTGTAAAAAAAAAAGCATTACAACTGGAAATACACGACACACTATACACGTGCTTAAAATGATCAAGTCAATGACATGTACAAATAAAGATGGATTCGCTCATGAATTAAACGTTAACAGGCATTTTTTATATTGACAGGATTAAGGTCCATGTAGAGGCTTCAGTTAGAAAAATGTGGGACCCCTAGCATTGAACTCAAATTTGACTCAACGAAGAGTACCACCTTGAAAATGTATATATATTTGCTTAAAAGGATGGTTTTCCTTCAAACTGCTACCAATTTTGTGTAGCAACGTCTCATACCATCGACATAATCAAACAAAATACAAAGCGATTTTAACACAAAAATAGACATTATTTTCAAAAGTCTGAATGATGTTTATTCAACGTATTTCGGCGGAAAATTATATAACTAGTTAATAATATCGACATTGATGAGTGCAAGTTACGCTTAAATAGTAAAAAAAGTTTACATATCTAGAAATATCAAAACTCGAACACATGTCATTTCATGACGATGGGGGCAGCCATTTTTAAATTAATAAAATCGAAAGAAACATGCTAAAAACTCACTCATCGCCTAATTGACATTCCAAACGGTTGACGATGACAAATGCATTGAATTGTAATCTTTCCGTTGATGTGTGCAAACTGCATGATCAGACCTCATAAACACTACAAAAAATAACTTTGTAAGAAACATTTCACCAATGTTTACATTTGTTGTCGAATCACATGCACTTGTATTATTGCGCACAAAATAGTACGCTTACAGACTGACAGAAAGATAGATACGAAACTCCGTTCAATTCATCACGGTATACTATTTGATTGATAATATATAATAATAATTCGCTTCAACAACCTAAATGTAAAAATAATCATTTTAAACGGAGTTTTTAATAACGAAAGTGAAAACAACGGAAGTCGGATGGATATTCTGTGAGATGCACTTCGGCTCAAAAAAAACAATGCAAATACACTAAAAAAGACGTGTGGGGGGAAATTTTCAGCTGGAAAATATTTGAAATGGGGTGAGTGATTATATCTCTGTGTGGTCATTTCTGTTATTAAGCTTGATCTCTTCCTGATTAATGTTAACAGTTGTTTTACTAGTCGCGACCCAACTGTCAAAAAAAGTATGTTGTTTCTCAGGTATGTGTATACACATACCACGTTTTCTTACTACTTCACGTGATTTCGACCGATTTGTAATGCACGTTTTTCTACGGAGCATAGCGAGTGCCACGCAATCAAAATGACTAGACGGAATCGATATACAAATGTATAAAAAGAATCGGTTTGCCAAAAGGAACACATTATTCAAAACGGTACAAGGACAGTAGTTGTTCAGGAAGGAAGAAAGAAAAAACCATGATACCTAGCTGTGTATTTCTATGTAAAACTATTCTTTCTAGAGTCGTCTGCACAAAACTCATAGCATCTTGTTATTGATGAGCAATATCTCCTTTTAACACAATGATTTCTACCCAGCCAAACCTTTATATTAATTTACAATTTTATATGTCGTCTGCAATTTCTTTCAATTTGAGATGGTTTAAAATTTTCAATTTGGTTGTTAAGCCCTTGAAATAAAATGGTGACTCTTATTATCCACCATGCCTGGATTTTTAAAAAGTAGTTCAGTTTAGTTATTTTTAAAACTTTGTTTAGGAAAATTATCCAAAAATGCAGTTCAATAATAACTCATTTGTTGTTTTCCGACAATAATTTTCTGTGAAATGTTGCTAACTTGACCTTGTACATGTATATAGCTTTGTATTTAGTCACCTTACGGTCGTACATATCCTTCCTAACTTTAGATTGAGATTTTGTAAATTAGTGTAAAAATTTATTGGTTTTAAACAAAAATATGAATAAAGCAAAAAAATATTGAATATAAAAATGTGTTTATGTTATTCTATCCGTCTTTACCTTTAAAATGATAAATAGTTTGACCATATTGTACCACATTGAATAAAGAAAAAAACAAAGCAAAGTTTTAATGAATTTTATCCCTCCCATGAACCTTAAATAAATCATAGCAGACGATAAACAAAGTGTATCGGTAGAGATTTAAAGCTGACATTTAAACTACGTGAAAACAAGCGGTCGATAGTAAAGTTAACATGGGGCGGGTTATACGAGTATTCAAAATGTAGTCATAAAGCAGACGGAGTGTATTTACGAATTAAATCGGCAATATAAAATAACATAATGTGAACATGATTTAAACGAAATGTGCATGTGTAAGACAGCATATATTTAAAATGGTAATGACATTATTATTCATTATTCATGCAAATGGCGTTGTAAACAATGATGCAATGGTCACCAGGTTAGAGCGTTTTCGGAGACTGGGCCCGTTTGCGGACACGGCAGCAACTCCAATGCCGGCTTGCCTATGGGATGTATTCAATATAGAGCTAAATAATTGGTACTCGCAGGTATTTCTAAAAACGCGCAATAAGCACATATAACGGCGATTTGTTCATTTAATAAATTCAGGTAGTTGTACGACTTGTATACGTCAGCTGTAGTATGGCCAGCTCTCGGGGTTGTCATTTTATCATAGGATTAACGTATTGTACTGCATTTCGGACATATTTTTTTGTAAGCGAAATACTTTAGGGCGGTCAGAGGCAAAGGCATGTCGTGGATAAGAGCCCCATATATCGATTTTTATGTAATGTTCGATTCTGTCAATGGTCGCTCATGATAAGCTTGAATCTGTATTGGCCAAGAATATCTCTACGTGGGAATTTATTATCGTTTATTCAGAATCAGCGAATTAGAATCTATTAAATATATTTAAAGGGCATTTCCGGCGAGCATAATAGTATCGAAAAACACCAGGTTTTTCAGAAATGATGGCGTTCACTTATCTGACGTCGGATTCGAAATATATATTTAGATTCGTTGCGCGAGTGTTTTTAAAAATTAGTTTTAAACATGTCATAAAATTTGGAGGAAAATAAATTTATTTTTGTGACGGAAATTCTATGTCTTGGAGGTGATCGGAACCATTAAAATTATAAATAGGTAACTATATATTGATGTACACACGTCTGGGGTAGGTAAACATAGCATTTTGTTGTCACCTATCACGTAGTGCTCGTATGTGTTAGGATGACATGAATGCTTTCAAAATTATTTTCGGGATATAATGGGTGTTCTAGAACTCGCTCGATGGCACGGCGGGCTTAGACGTACCTGGAATAATTCTTTTTAGCTTGAAAACCTACGGTACGGCGTACCGAGAATTTATCTCGCCTGTTGCGGATGGCCTAAGCGATTGCGCATGTATGGTATGTTGCACGGTACGGCGTACCGAGAATTTATTTGACCGGTTGCGGATGGCCTTAGCGATTGCGCATGTATGTTATGTTGCACGGTACGGCGTACCGATAATTTATTTGGCCGGTTGCGGATGGCCTTAGCGATTGCGCATGTATAATATCTATTTCCGAACCACCAACGTGTTCGTTGAAATAGGAATTGCATACATTTGCGAAAAGCATAAAATGGTGTGGATTGTCTGTTGGCGATTATTGCATAAACGAGAAGCTAAATTAATAGTGCAACTGGGGTAGGGGCTATCTTTAGGGCAGTACTTCCGGTCGCCTCCTCGACATGACTCAGTTATAGTGCTAGTCTATAGCTGAGGTTTATTTACTCTTGTGCTAGTCTGGTGAAAATTATATTCCGCCATTTGGCCATTTAATTCCATTTATATTTTTGTATTGTTTCTCTCATATGTTTTCTATTGTTCAAATATAGAATATAAAATGTGTTTACGTAAAGTACCACATTAAAACATTATAATAAATATGAACTGACAAAGCTGGCTTTTCTTTTAATTATTCATCAGCCATTGTTTTTGTTACTAGATTCGCGTAGAACAAGTGGATGTCGCCAAAAGATTAGGGATCAATTTGATAAGTTGGCTACTGTAACCGAACGTGCATGACATAGACAAATGGTCAAGACGGTTACCCTTTGTAATCCGAATAACTCTAACCGGATGAATGAATCGAATATTGGTTAACGAATGGGGTACTGAGCTGCTTTCTGAAATAATTCGTTTTAAATGACGTGACCATTGTAAGAATTATACATTTCAAATTAACATTATTCATATTGACAACGTTATTGAAGAGTTAAAAGTTGAACGGTTAATTTCGACGTGCATTTGTACAACGATAAGTTTCTTAATGAACTTCATTAAATAACGCTGACCTGTATGTATAATACGAAAACTGGTCGTTATTTTTCGAACTTTACAATGACACTAGCTGATAGCGAGTCTTTTGTTATGAATTGGAAGAAAGTTGTCTCACGACTACGTCACTTCCGGTTTGAACCAAAATGTCGACTCGATCGCAAAGTGTGAAAATTCGGCATGATTATCGGCTGAATACTCGATTAATGCGATGGTTTTAAGCGAACTATGGCGTAGAGATGCTTTAACACATTATAATCTCCCATAAAATTGGAATGTTTCAGTTTGTTAAACCATGTCTGTTCTCCTTTAAGAAGTACTTGCTGTAAATATAACAGTAAATAGTGCGTTAATATAATGGATGTGTAAGTTTGCCTTTTTATACTATGAAGGCTTTATAGTAAGCATCTACGAATGTTGTTGTATGACAATTTTATTTTTTAGCTATAAGGCGGATGTCAATTTTATCCATTTAGAAATCATTTACCTTAACCTCTTCCGACCCTATTGAGGACCCGATATTAGGTATTTGAAGAATGAACTTATTATTGTATTTTTCAGCAGAAATAGATTTTCCATATGTACAAAACCCATCTTATTTGCAATTTAAAGCTAGGAACAGATGTGTAGTATTGATGTAAACATTTGCATTAAAATAACTCATTTTGCAATAGAGAAATAAACAAAAATACACGTGTTTCTTTTTGTTCAGTAACAAAAGCCTTGACCCCAACATAACATGTGCGTTGTAAAAGGGAGGGGATGATTTATTGTTCAGGTAATATATATGAGAATACTACTAGACAGTTTTATTAGTTAAAAACTGTCTATATTGCTTGGTCTTTGGGGTCATTTCAAAACTGAGAATTAATTGTATAAGGTTCATGATATCCTTCCCGCTGATTCATGAGAAACTAGCATACCGAACAACGCAAAGTAAGAAAGTGACTACATTTTTTAAAAACGGGAGTTTTTTTTACTTCACCTATGGGGTCAGTTAAATTTCGGTTGATAATTTACGTTTAATGAAATTATTAAAGCAATGTGTATAACAATCATGTATTTACTTTTCTTACTGTAAATTAGCCTCTTATTTGCCAAATTTCAAACTCGAATAACCAAGATTGGCCTGACCTACCAAGCTTGGACTATTTTTTTTTACTTTTAATGAGGGAACACATATTATTGAAAAAAAATGAACCTGGACTACAAAATTGATTAGATTCATTAGAGCAGTATTATACTTAAATGACGCTTTGTGATAATGTGAATAAAACAAAAATACTGATTTTTTTTTCTAAAAGCGGACATAATAGACAAAATATACATTTCAATTTTTAATTGAAATTTAAAAATTATAATTCAAATACAGCATTGTACTTAAAGGACGCTATGTGTTAACGTGAATAAAACAAAAATACTGATAAAAAAGCTGAAAAGAATAGACGAAATTGAATGTTTTATTAGAAAGGACACATTGTAGAAGTATTGAATAGTTTTACATACCAAGGTAAAGTATTTACCACTAGGGGTTCTTTTTCATTAACATATGACGCACTCTCATGACAGGCTCTTAAAGAAATATACAAGCTGAAAGCAAATTTATTTAAATTCCCTGAAATATCGGTTAATCATAGACTTTAGCTTTTTAATAAAAGCATTGAATCTATTTTAACCAATGGTTGAGAAGTATGGGGGTTAAATATTAATTTTGTTCAGATTAAAAGAATACTTATACGATACTGTAAACAAGTGTTATGTGTGAGGATGCAAACACAAAATAATTTCGTTTAAGGGGAACTGGGACGTGTACCGTTAATAAAAAACAAATGATCTGTGTTTGATAGTATTGGTTTAAAATATTACAATCTGGTGATGTCAAGTACATAATCATCGATTATGAATTGTTAGTACATGATCATGATATATAACATGACAGATTAGAATTTAGTGAAGTATATTTTTTTTTCAAGGAGATAGATAGGTAGGAGATATAAATATATTTTTATCCATAGCTTAACACTTGATATCTGCAAACCTGGCCAAGTGAAATGCAAAACACGACCAGAGGTACAAGTTATAGCCTTTACAGTAGCTTTAAGTTTCAACCATATTTAAATGTAGTAAATGTTTCAAAATTTAAATTTGCGTTAATTCTTTATAAAGTATCTGTCCACATACTTTGAGTGGAAGCAGCGTGATGAGACAAGTCTGCAAATATATCGTTTCAAAACAGAAATTTGCAAACACTGTGCGTAATTGGGGAGCCAATTTCATGTTTTACTTGAATGCCTAATATTTATTTATTTACTTAAGAAGTATTAAAAAAATATTATTGGGAGAACACATAAAATGATCAAGTATATTGCCTTCTTACAGACAGATCATTGAAAAAAGTGTACGAAATCTATCCATTTTTGTTTGTTAAGCTCTTAAATTGAGAGCCGACGTATAATTTCAATAGTTTTTTCCATGTGCTTATATTTATTTATCTGCTGCTTAACATAAAAATAACAAATACAATAAAGTGTATACAAATTTGTTGTATTTCATATTTTGATCTAGGTTATATTAAACATTGTGTACATCCTTGATCATCTGTGTATATATTTTGTTATATTATGTGTGTAATAATGTGCTTGAAGACTAATGTATGTTGAAATAAACTATATCTCTATAACATATATGAAAGAAATCTCGAAAAACCATTCCAGAGAAACAAGCTTATCGAAATATTTACCGACGCCGGAGCGAGTAGAACAGCTTGCACTTTCTTCTACAGTGGTCTTTAAAAACAGACCAACACATTTTCCACAAATAACATCTGGTTTTGCAAGCGAAAATCTTAGTTACCAGCAGACTAACGGTCATTTTATTTTCGCAAGAAAAGGAGGCTACTACTGGAGTAACAAATGATTCTATATTGCTTATACTCAATGATGTACTACATGTAAATGGATGTGTAAAATATGAGAAAAATTGCTTAATAAACGGCCACCGGAAAAACTTTGCGAAACCGAAATTTCGCAAACTTAAGTACCCTTTTTCTTGAAGATTTGCTTATTTGTGATAAAGTATAAGATAAAAGTCTAACTTGTGATTAATAATTGGTTATTTTTGCTTGTTAAGTGCGTTTTCTTCACTATGAACTTTATTTGCAAAGTTCGGGGTCCCCATGGGATTTTTGTATTTTCCCATGGGATTTTTCATTATCCCATGGGAATTTTGGTTTCTCCCATGGGATTTTTCTCCAGCTTTTTTTATGGGAGAAAAAATCCCATGGGATTTTCAAAAACATAAAACACGTTCGTTTGTGCTTAGTTATCGATTTTAAGCATTGTTAAAGCATTTGTGCTTATTTTCGTTCAATTTACTTTGATAGAAAAAAAATCCCATTTTTTTATGGGAAAAAAAATCCCATAGGATTTTTTTTCTGATTTTTAGCGATTCATTCATGTAACCTTCAGAAACACTATCTTTTAACAAATGATGAGCATTTCTCGCGATTTCAACGCGTTAAATCGTGTTTAAAAAAAATCCCATGGGATTTTTTTCCCCATGGGACTTTTTTTCCAATGGGATTTTTTTTAAGGTATAAGTTTCTAAAAGCTATATAATAATAATAATAATAATTATAATAATAATAATAATAATAATAATAATAATAATAATAACAATAATAATAATCGTGCTCAATATGATGAATGTGTACTTTTAAGCGACTAACATTTTTATTCGAGCCGATCGTCGAGTCCGAATGGTGAGTATAAGAGCAATTTACCAGTACAAATAAATCTCACTTGTGTAGAGAACGCTACCGTACTATAAAATAATCTTGATAATAAGTCATATCATTTCTCGACAGAAATTGAAAACAGTATCCATATTGATGTCAGCAATGTCCCCTGCTATGATAAATATTGACAAAATGAAAAACCTTGACAATAATTCCGTGTCGAATACGCATTAGATTATAGCAATCAAATTCATATAAGCATTGATAAGATAATATGCGAAAATGGGTCTTATGTCAAATACGGCCAGCGTAGCTCCATTCCATAATGTCCGGTATTAAGTCACGTCAAGTTTCGTGGTCGAATTATAGCATAATAATCATTTTCACATTACGCGAATCATATGAGTTGCCCTACATATATTGTGTTAAAATTTATGTTACACTAATGTGCGATGATGAAAAGGGGATTTCGGTAATTCTACATTCGCCCGCCTAGTACCGAAATCCCCATATTTACGCCTTAAAGGGTCAATAGGTCATCGGTATGAATGGTTTTTGACTTCACATAAATGTTAAGGTGCAAAAAAATGATATTAATTTTAATTATTAAGCACTCTTGACAGCATTAAGTTGCCTCTCAGTGGAGATTTCGGTAATTCTACACTAGAACTTAAACGCGCGCCGGTACCGAAATCCTGCTGTACAAAAACCTTCAAGTGTCAACAAAATTATTATAGAGTTTTTTTTTCATTAGCAACCAGTGACATGTATTATCTCCCATTCGGTTACTTCTTTTGGAAAATAATTAGCGGGGATTTCGGTACTGCTACATTCGTACGCCCAGAGCCGTAATCACCCATGTTTACGCCAATCCCCCATATTACGCCTTAAAGGGTCTATATGTCATTATGTTTGGGTTTGGGTTTTGGCTTTGCATTAATGTTGATTTGTACACAATCATATTAATGTTAATCATTTAAACACTCTTATCAGAATATTTTTTCCATTATTAAATAGTTTATTAATGTGAAAAATGTGTAAACGAATGTAAAAAAGGTAAAATGTACATTTAAAACATTGGTTACACAAAAGTATATGTAAATATAACATGACATAGTAATAATAAGTCTTCAGAAAGTATTTTCCAAACAAATCTGATGAAACAAATGATATCGTACTACCTTATTTACAATATGCTATACACTTTTGCAATTTAGTTATCAATGTTTAATCAAAGCATAAATCAGCATATGTTGCCTCTTAGCGGGGATTTCGGTAATTCTTAACAAGCACATAAACCCGCGCCGGTACCGAAATCCCCGCTGTACAAACCTTCAAGTGTAAAAAAATACTGATTTAGGTTTAAATAAAGGGAACAATAGTATTTTTGGCCACCAAAAAGCACTTCTGCGTCAACAAAACGATTGAAATTATGTCAGAAACCCAGCTTTTCATTGTATATATTGCAATACACCATCGGCCGCCGAGAGCGGAATACTGCGCTTGGCCGCTAAACAATGTGGATTGCATCAAATTAAATGTCAATTTTCGATTTTATTACAAAAATAAACACTGCCTTTTTATAAATATGTCAAGCACGTACACTTAACAAAAAAATCGATATATCTTTATGTAATGTAGAAAAGTAAAGCGCTTTATATATAACAATGTTTTATAATGTCTCTCTGGTTGAGAAAAAAACTAAACAAAACCATGTAGAGCATATAATATGTTTTCATAATTAAAAAAAAATATTTAATGATGCACGTGATGTTTTATAATTGATATAAGTTCACGTGTCATTGAACGAGTTAAGGGAGAGATGCGAATTAAATTACACATAATTAAAAACTGATACTATCTGTCAGCTTGATTTATAAATTGTGTTCCATCGCGCCAATATATTCATTGTTCCATGAAATTGTGTATAAAAGCAAAACGATTGAAATTATGTCAGAAATCCTGCTTTTCACATGAAATGATCTTTAACACTTTATTTATTCCAATCAGGTAAATAACAAATACAATAATAGGGGAAGTCTATACTGTGTATTAGAAACTTGTTGTGGTGATCCCTATCTTATCCGCTCAATACACATCCACCTGGCTACTGTGCAGAAAAAATTAGATTTACTTCCAAAATAACTGATTTCATTAATTGCTAACTTGTTGTCTACATTTTAAATTAACAACGATAATGGATCAACATCACCGTTGCACAATTATTAAGTTCACAGTAATCAGTACTTTAAATAGAGATAGCCTAATTAAAGACGGTGCTAATAAAGAACAAAGCGTGAATGTGGATATTAAGAAATTAGATCCTTTTTTGCATGACACTGGCAGTATATCATTTTATCTTATATAAATAAGCCACATTTAAGACATGGATAAAATTAAAATAAGACACATTTGCATCTTTCATTTCTTGAAAAAAAATAAGCACGCAGTCACATATAAATAAGATACATTGAAGACACAGAAAAAAATAAATAAGACACATTTGCATCTTTCACTAAATTTTCTAAATAAAACATGTGAAACTGAAGAAAAACATTTATTACTGACACATTATTCTAAAAGTCGACTGACAACTTAAGTTCAAAGAGGGATTTACAATTAAATAAGATCCATTTTCGCATGATGCTGGTTGTAGAGCAAGCAATACATTTCTTACTGACACATTATTCTAAAAGTCGACAGGCAACATAAATTCAAAGAGGGAACCACAATTAAATAAGATCAATTTTTGCATGATACTGGTTGTATAGCAAGTAGTCACATATTAATTACAGCTTGCATTAGTTGCAATAATTTTGTTAAGTGCGCGTGCTTCTGAACGTTGCGTTAAGCGAGAGCGTTGTCATTTTGTTAGTTTTATATTTTGGTATTATGTATGATTATTGCTTGTTTTGAATTTGAAATAAACGCTTTCTGGCAAATAAGCATCGTCTTAATTTTAATACAAATAATGAACATTTGACATACAAAATGTCCAATAACATACCGGCAATAACATTATATATATGTTTATTTCTTGCATGTTTATACCGAAATTATAGCCGACATCGGCAGTTAGGGAAATTTTGTGACACACTTTAACACATCAAACATGCATGATAGTTCTTTTTTCATATGATATTCCCCTGGTAGCTTACCGGTGTATTGGCGCAGTTGATAACCCCGCCGGGACTACAGTAGGGTGCTAATACACACGTGTATCGTGTTCAATACAATCGTCTTAATTTTAATACAAAAAATGAACATTGACATACAAAATGTCCAATAACATATCGGCAATAACATTATATACATGTTAATTTCTTTGCATGTTTATACCGAAATTATAGCCGACATCGGCAGTTAGGGAAATTTTGTGACACACTTTAACAAATCAAACATGCATGATAGTTCTTTTTTCATATGATATTCCCCTGGTTGCTTACCGGTGTATTGGTGCAGTTGATAACCCCGCCGGGACTACAGTAGGGTGCTAATACACACGTGTATCGTGTTCAATACCCGATCCATGCTACAACGTGTAAGAACGGGAATTTCGGTAATTCTACCTTTTTAAGCTTGCGCACCTCTAATGGGCACATATCCAAATATAATTTAATTAATTATTTTCCTATTCAGCATCATTTCACTAAACTACATGCAAATTTGTAGGTAGGCTTTCCATGCTTAAAAAAACCCGATTTTTTCAAAACCACCCTCACGCTCGGCTTTTGTCCAGTTTATTTTCACCCCTGGGGTATATAAAAGTTCCATAATTCATTCAAATTTCCAAATATGGGCATGCAGTTGGTGTGAACAGATGCAGTAAAGGTGTTTAAAGTTTAAACAAGATGAAATAAGTATTCTTTTACAGACATTCATTTTTTACAAATTTTAATCTATGGAATAGCGCCATGAAATGTAAGTGATTTCAGCCAAGTAAAAATTGGGTCGGTTAAAAACAAAGTGTCATAAAATTCAAAATAGTATCATTTAAGTTATATTTTAAACTAAGTTTTTTTAGAAACACTATATACAGCAAAAATACCAAAAAATTGACAGATTTACCGTTTACTTTTTGAAATAAAAATAAAAATGCAACATGCATCATTCGTATTTTCAGCAGTAAATTAATCAATTTAGCCATAACGCTGTTTTAATTTTAAAATTGAAGGATGTGCATACAATTTTCAACATATTTAGCAATAAACACAGCTTATGTGCTATATTAAATCAAATTACGTTAGAATAGAAATAAAACGCGTCGCAAAAAGTATGCGATGTCGGTAGGAATCGAACCTGCGCGGGAAAATCCCAAAAGATTTCTAATCCATCGCCTTACCCACTCGGCCACGACTACTTCACATTTGTGTAACCTTAAATTAGATATATATAGGTAAAGGTAAAGGTCTTTTTTATTATAGCTGTTTATTATAGCTAGTTCGCAAGCAAATATAGACAGTTCTTTATTGTATTTTACCTTGCACTGATGTATAATGACATTTTTGGGTTGATACACTACAAAAGCCGCGCCTGCTATTTCAAGTTCCTCATTTTTGCTACCGTCAGTGAAAATCTGGGTGTAATCCCCATATTTATCTGTTACATAGTTTTGAGCTATAGAGCCACTGTTTGGGTCGTTGTCGGATTTTTAAATTAATGTTGTTAGATGTAAGTCAATATTTGGTTTTGATAGATTTCTTAAGCTAAAGTATGTAGGTTCCTGAGTTTTAATGTCAATAGTCTCATAATAATTGCCTAGCTCGAGCACGTTCTGCGCGTACGGGAGACCACTCTTCTTTTGTCCTTTTTTGGTAGGCCGGGTCTTCAGTAACACTAAGGTTAATTGGGAGGTGTGGTCCCATAGATAGCGTGCGCGCGCGGTATTTTAGTTGGTTAATTTGCCTTTGTTGACTTAGTTCTATCATTCCACATTCAGCGTGCAGCAGAACGGTGCTTGTAGATTTAAGTGTACCAGTTATAATTTTAAGTGCCGTATTTTGGATTACTTGTAATTTATTGAGCAATGTTTCACTGGCTGAATTGTACGCAATGCTTCCGTAGTTTATTTTTGCCCAGATAGTGGCTTTATAGATACGCATAAGGGCTTTTTTATCCGTACCCCAGTTGTTTCTTTGGATGCATTTTAGAAAGTTGAGGTCCTTTTGGCAGCGTACAACTAGTTTAAGGATGTGGTCTTTCCATGTTAAATATTTGTCAAATGTCATACCCAAAAAAGTAATGTTGTCAAGAAGCGGAAGAGGAGCACCACATAGTGTAAGTTGTGGGGGGTTAGGGGTTTTCTTAGATCGAGTTGCTTTACGTGCATTGGCCGCTACTTTTTGTGCACTGGCAGGGAATAAGATTGCTTGGGTTTTTGTGGGATTTATTTGGAAGCCATACGATGCGCTCCAGTTTTCTATTGCAGTTAGGGCTTTTTGGATTTTAGTAATTGCTAGATTCGGCGATTTTGATGTGGTCCATATTGCACTATCGTCTACAAAAAGTGATAAACTGATTAGATCAGTGTTATTTTGTGAATTATGTGCCTTAATTTCTCTGTCTAGGGTGTTCATAGTCACGGAAAATAATATTGGAGATAGGACACTACCTTGGGGACAGCCGTTTATAGTCTCAACTGATTCTGATGTCGCGTCATGCAGTCTCACTTTTATTTTACGCGTTGTAAGAAAAGCTGCAGTTGAGCATTTTACCCTCTATTCCTATCGTATTAAGTGTTTTAATGGCGTTTTCGTTCCATAGTTTATCGAATGCGGCTGTGAGGTCTAAACATACGGCTGCTACGGTTTGACCGAGATTTTGGGCTCTTTTGATATCAGCTTCAAGGCGTACTAAATGATCTTCGCAAGAGTGGTAAGATCTACAGCCCGATTAGACTTCTGAGATTTTGTTATGTTTTTCTAGATACGCGCAGAGTCTCGGTTTTATCATGTTCTGCATTAGTTTGGTGAACGTAGAGGTTAAAGAGATCGGCCGATATGAGGCTGGAGAGTCTTTAGGCTTATTGATTTTAAGGATCGGAATTATTGTGGCCTCGTGCCATTCATCAGGAAGAGTACCTTCAGACCATGATTTATTATAAAGGGCAAGTAATTCTTGTTTCCCCGAGAGTGGAAGTTTTTTAAGTATCTTATAATGGATGTAATCGTCGCCCGGCGCGCCGTTTTTGCATGTAAGGAGAGCTGATTCGAGCTCGAACAGGCTAAAAGGAGCATTGTACTTGTGAGTTTTTTCCTCGGTAAGAGATTGTAACCAGACAGGAAATTCATTTTTTGTTATTATTTTCTTTGCAATAAACGTTACAGAGTATCCTTCGTCACTGCTTACTTTTTGATAATGTTGTACCAGGGCAGAAGCTTTATCAGCGTTAGATACAAGAAATTCGTTGTTAACCCGAAAGATAGGTGTATTAGTAGGGGGTCTGCCTTGCATGCGCTTAACTTGATCCCATAGTTCTTTGCTAGTTGTTTTATGTGAGAGATTATTACAGAATTCGTTCCAGCTTTCTAATTTTGCCTTTTTTAATACTTGTTTAGCACTTTTGCGGGCTTCCCTATATTTGTCATACTTAGGTCCGGTTCTGATTCGGATACATTTTCTCCTACATTTTTCACGATATTTAATGGCGTCTGTGCATTCTTGATTGCACCATGGTACAGACCGTTTGAGTTTTTTAGGTGTTTTGCTTACAGGGATTGAGTTATCAAGCGCAGTTTTAAGTTTTGTTATATAGGATTTAAAGTAAGAGTTGGTGTCAGTATTATCTACATTAGGAAGGAACTCATTATTACACTGAGTTTTAAAGTTGTTCCATTGTTCAGGTGTGGCTTTGTGTATTTTCCATTTGTGTTGTGTGGACGGAAGGGTATTCTCTATTCTTGTCTTAATGTTTATTATGATTGGAAGATGGTCACTTCCAAACGAGTCGTCAATGACATGGAAATCGCTTATAGCTTGAAGATGGGCTGAGGTAAGAGCTAGATCGATCGCGCTGTCGGGTTGATCTTCGCGATCAGACAATCTCGTTATTTGACCGTCGTTAAGGAAGTTTATGCTGTTATTGTTAATTAATTTTAGGAGATTTTCAGAGTTATCGTCGCATCGTGGATCACCCTCGGGGTTCCAGCAGGGGTGTTTTAGATTGAAATCGCCAACAATAATATTATTCTTTCTATGTTCAACTGAATGAAAAAATTTTGCATAATTTTTACACGTATTATCTTTAGTTTGAGCATATACGCATTGAATGCGGAATGATTGGTGCTTAGTCAAGTACAGTGTGAGGGCACACGATTCAATAGGGCAATCTTGATCGATGTTTATTTTAGTAAATGAAATGCCCGATTTTTATATATATTGCTACCCCAGTGCCTATAAGTTTTTCTCTTTGTTCACCTCTCACAGGTTCTTGATATCCTTTTAAATGAACTTGTCTGATTACTTTTGTAGTTCGTTTCCTGGAGACATACTACATGCACTTCGTTGTTATAAACATAATTTTGAAGCTCGTACATTTTTGCATTTGAGTTATGAGTAACCCCTCGGGCGTTCCACGACATAATTGTAAGACTGTTTATATTATGAGTATGAACTGTCGCAGACATTTGGGGTTTGGTGTGTTAAATTGACCTAACGTACGGGCTTAAGGCTACTGGATTAACTTAATATATTCCGTACGCGTGGCGAAAGAAGACCGGAAACGGCGGTGCAATCGCGTGTCCTTTGCGGAGGCTATGGCGCATGATCGGGGTCGAGCTGTTACGGGCCATGCGTAGCCGGTTTCTGTGTATATTTAATTTATATTTAATCGAAGTGAGCTCATTGTTGTTTCTGGCGGTATTCAATTTCTGGTAATAGTTTCGCGATTAAAGACGTCGGTTCTCGGTTAGGTGTGGAATGTTCTTATTTGTTAATGTGCCAAGTGCTTAAAGGCGGTTTATCGCACTTTATTAGTCGGCGTTTCAAGAGAATGGGTAATACATGCAAATCAGTAGGTGCTTAGAAGACTTAAGTACGGCAAGAACCACAACTCACTCTGCTAGGAACGATTACCACTGCCTGTCTGCAGCAGACGACAAATGATTCTGCTCTAGCAGTGAATGTTTATACCAGCTTGTAAACGCCATTGGCCAGTCTAGTGTTTATCATTAAAATATGCACATAGTGGCTGCTTTCATGGAAAACGAGGCTTAATGCACGTCAAATAAGATTAGCCTGTGCACAATGATAAGCATATGCAATGCGAACAAGCTAATCAAGGACGACAACAGCGAACAACTTCAGTGCCTTCAGCGCTTTGATTTATAATATACATTATGTCCTATGTTATATGGCGTATAGCTACTAATATATGTGTGTATAAAATATGTTAACCGTCTTTATTTTTTAAATAAATGAAATCATACTGAAACTCTACGAATTGAGGATTTACATGTTTTTATGAGCTGTCAAAGATTATTACAAACAACAATTATTATCTTTTTTAATGCAGACACTTTAAAAAACTGTGGGTGCGGACCCAGGATCCTGCGATAAATCAAACGGAAAGGTACTTTAGGTACTTAAGCTACGTTGAAGAAACTCGGACATTGTTGACGCCCTGTCTTCAATAAATACTGTTTTTGAGTGAGGTAAAACTTACAAATGCATTTGTTAGCCAATTGACGTGTATCGTGGTATTTTGAAATTATTTTTAAAATAGCTGGGCTAAGCATTGGTTTCGGTAGAAAAGTACTGCAACAATTTCGCTAGATTTGAACACATTTTAAAACTCCGCATTATGATATTTTTATTCAATTTTTCATATTTATACAAAGTGAGTTTTCATTTGACCGCCTTGCGGATACAGATCCATTAGCATGTGCTTGTGTATTATAATAACAATTAATGAGTTAATTTACTACTTACAGTATCGTTATTTTCATCAACATCATCGTTTTCATCGTTTTCATCATCATCATCATCAACATAATCATCATCTCATCATTATCATCATCATCATCATTATCATCATCATCATCATCATCATCATCATCATCATCATCATCATCATCATCATCATCATCATCATCATCGTCATCATCATCATCATCATCATCATCATCATCATCATCATCATCGTCGTCGTCGTCGTCGTCGTCGCCCTCGTCCTCGTCCTCGTCCTGCTCCTCCGCCTCCACCGCATCATCAGCAGCAGCATCGTCATCAGCAACAGCAGCAGCATTATCGTCACTATCACCAACAACATCGTTATGGTCGTCATCGTCGTGATCATCATCATCAGTGTCATCATCATCATCATCATCGTCATTGTTATCGTCGTTGTTCTCCTCGTCGTCGTAATCGTCATCATCGTCGTCATCGTCATTCTCATCATGAACAATTTCAACAACCGTAAAACCTATCGCTCAGCTCATTTTTGCAGTGAATTTGGATGTTATATCAAATCTTTTTTATTAATAGAGTTTGCTGCTTAATGTTTTAATAACTAAATAATAATGTTGATAATATTGAAAATAAATGGTTTCAATTTTATTTATCCGTTTAAGATGCAGTATTTGACCAAGTCAATTTGTCGCTAAAAGTATTCATTACACATTCAATCCAAAAAGCGTTACGAGTTGCTATTGAAACTATAATCGCATTCCGATAAAAATGGTGTCTGTACTAGGGCCTGTGTAATTTCTACGCTTCATTGCAATTCATTAAAATATTTTTAAGGGTACCGGTATATCTAGACACACTCTGTTATCCAAACAATCCTTGTGATCATAAACAAATAAACAATGAAATATAAATAAAATTAGATGATAAAAAATGATATCTTCCTTTTTGCTGTTGCTAGTTATCAACAGAGTAGCAAAACTTTTAAATATAAATTATATTCAATTCATAGCACGCTTAAAGATTTGAAGTTTATCTAAATCTATAAGCACAAACATATTTATGTTTGTTAATACAAAGCTGTAGCAGTTTTCTGATTGCGCTTGAAAAGATGTGATTGTTGTTGTTGCATTAATAGTATCATTAGTTTGTATTTCCAGATTAGGTATTCCACCATAAATTTTGTTTTTAATCAGATGTCTTATAATTGGCATTGCAATATTTCAATAACGAGTAATCAACACAATTGACTTTATGTATTTTTAATTGTTTATCCATATTATCATTAACACTTGAGGGAAAAATAAGCTGTGTCATTTTTTATTTTTTATTTTACTTATGGTTCAGACAACTCTGCTTTTACTATATGCCGTAATAATTATAAGTTTCCGTTCACTTAAAATATTGTTTTTCGTGTTGGAAAATTTAAATACGAAAAATATTTAGAGACAAGTGTGTTATGTTTGTTTGTCAATTATTTAATTGAAGTAGAAATAATACATCAGTGTTCATAATTTTATTGTGTTGTTCCCTTCGTTCTTTACTTTAAAAATACAACTTAACAGCTTTGCAATCAACTGAAATAATATATAAAAAGTAAAAACAATAAACGTTTGGCTTTCTTAATACGATATCATTTCAAACGCTGTTGGAAGGAACCATTGCTTATTAGAGGTTTACAAGGTAATTTACCCAAGTACGCAAATGTAATGGTCGATTGCCCTTAGGCATGATTCTGTTTTATTACTTTAATCCGGTTGTAAAAATGCATGACCGAAGGGTCATCAGATAAGCAAAACCAGGGCCAAAATCTGATAAAATAGCGCAGGGACCTATACAAACAAAGGGATGAGACACTCACTGAACCGAAGAACAAGCTAACGCGTTGTTACGCAAAAGAGAAACGAGACTTGCGACCCAACGAGACTTCGCGCGACAAGGCAAATTTTCACAGCCGCCATTTTTACAAAGCGAGACCGTGACAAAGCAATCGAGACAGAATAAGATTACAAATTAACCAAGTGTTGCCAACACAGAAGTATTCATTACAAAGGTTTGTTGAGTTTCATACATCTTATTGTTTCATTTGTTTTCGACTATGCTTTGTATTAACTTATAAAACAACGGTGGGTATTTTCACCAAATCATGCGTACCATTGTTTACACTTCCATAATCCGAGAAACGTGTGTCGTGGCTTTTTTCAAAAGGCTTGGTCAAATAAAGCTCTATACTATTCATGTTGGTATTCTTACAAACGTTACATTATAACGCATTGTGTGATGCTAATTTTATTTGTATTATTAGCAAATTCATGATTTTGAATGAGCACAAAGGCAATACAATTTTAGTCATTTTTTTGTATTTTACCACTTTCAGTTTCATCAACATATGCCGTGGCTCTTTTTGAAAGGTTCGTTCAATACTAGCCCTATATATATCATGTTGGTATCTTTACAAACGTTACATTTCAATGCATTGTGTGGTGCAAATTTAATTTGCATTATTTGCAAAGGTATAATTTTGTATTAGCTCAAAGATTATACAATTTTAGTCATTTTTTTTATTTTGTTATCACTATCAGTTTGATCAACATATGTCGTGGCTCTTTTCGAAAGGCTCAGTCAATACTAGCCCTATATTTGTTTGTATAGGTCCCTGAATAGCGCTGTTTAACTGAATGTACGAAAATCCGTATGTCCGAAAATTTAGAATCATGAAAACATAAATATTTTGGCTTAAAAAGGAAATGTAAGAAAATTTAGAATGTAAGAGAAAATACGGTGGTTTTATGGTGTTTAAATCGATTAGAAATAGCAAAACCTAAAGACATTATCTCAAGTGTGATTTTCAAAAGATTTTATATGAATGTACACACACGGTAAAACTAGTCTATTAAAATGCAATACCTTCATTGGTTCTCATGTTTTTAATATTTATTAAACATAGGTATTTGTGAACACTTGTTGTTATATAATATTGAAATGTACACGCATACTGAACATAAAATCATTAGCATAACGGCTAAGTTGGTTTTTACTAAGATTGCAATAGTGTTTATTTTATTATTATGAATCTTATGAGGATAATTTTGAAAGTATGACACAGAGTATCTGAAGAAGATATATACATAATCACATATGTTGTTGTTGTTGTGGTTATTGTTTCAATATTTGTATGAGTATCATACATTCAATGACGAATAGCTATTAATTTGTCATACAAACACCATAATTATTATTGGATTGCGGAGATTAAACAAATCGATTCCCTATTAACTGATATAACTGATACATTTTTTGAGCGACTATTTGAAACTAAATCTAGTATTATTTAAATTTGATTATTTTAGTTGCAGACTTTTTTTATTAACCCCAATTAATGTGTACGCAACGTTTCTTTTATTTAAATCGCTGAGTACGAAGCATCAAGCTATTTTTTAATTAATTGACAGTGATCTTTAATGTATGTCATAATATAAATTGAAATCAATCTTAATTAAAGCTTGAGTGGTTGGTTTGTAATAAGTTTTGTAAATGTTGCTGTAGGATATGTATGCACAATAAATACTTACGCTCTGGCATATTGTGATGGTGATATGATTATATATTACACAATGAATATGTGATGATGTTCTTGTGATACTATTGAGGCTATAATTAGTTTTTGAATTAAGCTAGCTAATTTCAAATAATATACAAACACATCCCAATCCTAAAATTATCAGTATGTTATAGTACTGTTTGCCTCTAGGCGCATAATTAATTGAAGGCCTAGTTTATCTGTTAATCCTCGTCCCATGTGGTGTCCCAGTGGGTACACTGATATTAATACACGATGTATTGGTCCACAATTAAATCTCTTATAAAAACATGTCTCTCAGGTGACTGAAAAATGGCTGTGTAGATACAACAAATACTACAACAACGGAGACTAAGATAACACATGTTACAATTAATTTGTCTTCCTTGCGTTCTTCTTATACGACAAACACTTCTAAAACAAAAAAGCAAAAAGCCGCTACTGCTACTGCTTCGGCTACTCTTACTGCTACTGCTACTGTTGCCGCTGCCGCTGCCGCTGCCACTGCCACTGCCGCTGCCACTGCCGCTGCCACTGCCACTGCCGCTGCCGCTGCCACTGCCGCTGCCACTGCCGCTGCCAGTGCTGCTGCTGATGCTGCTGCTACTGCTACTGCTAGTGCTACTGCTACTGCCACTGCTACTGCCACTGCCGCTGCCACTGCCACTGCTGCTACTGATAGTGCTACTGCTACTGCTGCTGCTGCTGCTGCTGCTGCTTCTGCTGCTGCCGCTACTGCTACTGCTTCGGCTACTCTTACTGCTACTGCTACTGCTGCCGCTGCCGCTGCCACTGCCACTGCCGCTGCCACTGCCGCTGCCACTGCCACTGCCGCTGCCGCTGCCACTGCTACTGCCACTGCCACTGCCGCTGCTGCTGCTGCTACTGATAGTGCTACTGCTACTGCTACTGCTGCTGCTGCTGCTTCTGCTGCTGTTGCTACTGCTACTGTTACTGCTACTGATACGGCTACTGATTCGGCTACTGCTACTGCTACTGCTACTTCTACTGCTACTTCTACTGCTACTGCTACTGCTACTGCTAGTGCTACTGCTACTGCTACTGATTCTGCTGCTGCTGCTGCTGCTGCTGCTACTGCTGCTGCTGCTGCTACTGCTACTAATGATAATAATTCTCCTTCTACTTCTCTTTCTACTATTGCTAGCGATGCTTCATAATTTATTTTTAAATGTATCATTTTGTTAAAACAGGAAAGAACTGTTATATATATTTTCTTAAAGGTGTAAAGAATCTAAACTTTTCTGCGATTAAAGTTTTATTTAACTGGATTAGTATAGGCCACATAACAGACGCTATTGTACTGATTTGTACTAAACAACATTTTGTCATAATCAACAGTTTTAACATGCCGCAGTTTCCTTGGAAGTTAACCTTTGATTGGAGTTATGTATAAAACATTAACAAGGTATTTGTTGACAGTTTGTCCTGTCACAATTATATATTAGTTGAGCCAAACGTGTGATAAAGATCCCTTTTGGGGTGGCGATAAATACTTTTTATATTGTTCAACAGTGGGAGACTGAGAAAACATATGTTACAATTAATTTGTCTACTTTGCCTGCTTCTTCTTTATATATTTTTCTTGCTAATCGTTTAAGTTTAGTTTTAGTTAAGTAGGTATATCAATTTACATTTTTTGATAGATATTTATTTGGATAGTAATAGTATGTTTCATTTGACTTGACATCATTGAACCGGTTTATTCATTGATAAGATCGGGATCTCCACAGGTGTTTAATCTCGATTGTTAGGTGGGGAGAAGGGTCCGAATGATAATGTTGTCGTCGGCTTACGAATCACATTTCACAAGTTTTAGACAAATATGCATACGTTATAAACCTAATTTAAGTATTACATAGATAATAACTTATCTTTATTTTGATGAACTACGTTTAAGGTATAAAACTATAATTATCTATGTGCTGTGTGCCGCATACATACCATCTTGCTTTTTTAAATTTGATCACAACGGTCCGAAGTCATAAACATTCATTATGCATGGTTGCTAAAGCACAGTGTATACTTACTAACCTATGTTTATTGTTGTTTGCTAAGGTTATTATTATTATTTATTATTTTTTTTTATTTGAGGGGGGGGGGGGAGGGCTTTTATAGAAGATTTCAACTAGTCCTTCAATTAACGAAAAAAAATATTGGTATAGGAAATATAAAAGAGTAATAGACAGCTTCATTCATGCTGTTCTATTATGGTGTTTTAACGCATATAATTATGTATGGTTGATGAAGCACATTGTATGCTACCGATGTTTATTGTTGTTTGATGATGATGTTAAGTTGGTGTTGCTGTTGTTGTTAATGATGATGATGAGGAGGAGGAGGAAGAAGAAGAAGAAGATGATGATGATGATGGTGGTGGTGGTAGTAGTGACGACGACGACGATGATGATGATTTTGATTATGATAATGAGATTTGAATTAAATTATTGCGCAAAGATTTTTCTTTTTAGCGGCCAAGTGCAGATATCTGCGCTCGGCCGCTGTAAGGGTTATGTAATATTTGCAATCTACATAGGAGTCAATAGCAGATATCAAGCACCATATGCTTATGAGAAACAAAAGCAAAATATTGGCAATCGCTGAAATCTCGAATATGACTTAATCATTTTATTAAATGAAAACCGGTAACTATTTTAAACGGTTATTATATTGCAACAACTTAGCGTTGTTTATCCAAAAGACCATTGTTATAATTACAGGGACGTCAATAGGCCAAACTATTCAGGAAATATGATTTGAGTCGTCAAGGATAGATTTTGAGATCAATGTACGTCCGATGAGATTTAAAGGGAGTTGGAGGCGTAGGGACAGATTCGTTCGAGTACGCGATCATTTGAGAACAAATAATATTGAAGCTTTATCGGAATTCCGGAAATTTGCGATCGGTACCGATTTTTCCTGGTTCTTTTTTATTGATTCTGATAAGTTAGCGGCCGGCACGGACATGAATATTAACTGACGAAAACCTCTTCGCTACTTTCCGAAAATCTTCGACATGTTGCAAATATCCGTAATATTCCGCATTGTACTCACCAGAAATTGCAACTAGAATGACTACAATAAATCAATTAGCTACGGCTCGGGCGGGGATTTACCTTTTATTCCTGTAAGGGACCTAATGCCCCAGACTACCGGCTATTTTTTCCGGAATTCGAACTTGATACACTTGATATCCCTGAATTAAATATTTATATCCGCAATTTTGATCTTTAGAGTGCTGACTGTTAGTATTGTATTTGACTGGAATGACTGTCGATTACTGTAAGTGTTTTTAAGATCAAAACAAGCTTACGAAGAACTTTGTGTTTGCTTTTTGTACGCTTTCTTTTTAAAAATGTATTGTCCGCCACGGACGCAACAATTGACCAAATGTACCAGATTGTGGTCTCTTTAAAGTGCTATGTTTTTACTGCCGTGATATCTTTAACAAACTACACATTATTGATCGTGGACGTTTTATACTCTTATTGAATTTGTTTCCCCAAAATATGCTCTTCTATTAGTAGATGTTTAGGTGACGATGTTCTAATTATAGATCTTACACGGCCAAGAAACACTAGATAGGTCTTTGCAAAGAGAGCTGTTGGATATCGTGAATGCGTTCAATGTGGTCTGTTTATTTCAGAAAGCTATGTGCAATGTTTTATGGGGATTTCTATCAAATTGCCAATTGCAAAATTTGATTTAATTCATTCGGACCTACAAGCGGGAAACTTCTTCATTAAAATTCAATGGGCTTTTAAGAAGTTCGTTGAAAGGCCAAATTTGACGTTAAACAGCAACGTCGAAAAAATTGCTACTCAGTCTTATTTATCACTTTTTTTGTAAGATTTACCAGTAGACGTTCTTCAGTGAAATTAAGCAAACACACAGTGCCGACAAATATGGAAGGGTATTTAGGTAAAAATTGCATCCTTCTTTGTGACTTTGTCATGATTCTTGATGGTACTTTTAATTAGTATGTAGACACCTTTTCATGCTTGATGACACTTACATCTTGCCTGATGTCCAATGTCTATTTACATTCTGCTTAATGATATCATGCATGTGTACAGATGCAACATTCTTGTTCGTTAATTGCATGCTGCATATGTGTATGTTGGTTTGTGCAGAGAGACTTGTGCAATAGGCGCAGTGCATAATGGAATCAAATATTAATGCGTTTAATAAATTAACGCGATGGTAAAATGTGAGTTTCACCCAAGCACAAAGCAACATACTATCATGCATGATACAATGATGTCAATTGACAGTCATTCCGAAATGCTACGGAGGACTACGGACATTTACGGCGTATAACGGAAATTTTATGTTATAGGAGAAGTTGCGCATCTTTGTAAGATATTTGCTACTGAACCGAAATTAACCGCGTGTTTGTAGACTTAACTTTTTTTTGGTTAATGACTAACCATAATTTTTGTACAGTAATTTACCTTCAATAACCAAAGAAAGTCTATGGATATATTTCAATATATGCTACTAATGCATGTATGCAGAGCTCCAGATAAGACGCTTAAAGTCGTAAAAAATTGAATTAAATTTAGTAAAAAAGTAGACTTAAATTCTGTGCGTACGGTTACACATTGGAAAAATAAAATCAGAATTCAAAATGTGTGATCATGCGTAAAACTCAATATCAATGCATATAATGTAAACATTTTATCAATGAGTTCCCACTCGTCTAGGCCCTCATTACAATTATGAAATCAACAACGTTATTATGAATAACAGACCATCTTTACAACAGTCGAAAAGCCGAACGTTTTCCATTATCTGGTCCTTTTATCGCAAAAAGTCTGCTGTAACCCGGCAATTGTCATGAGCTCTTCTTAGACTATAAACCTTAATGCGGATGTGCCAAAAATTATATTTACCTGAAAAAAAAAGAATTAATAATAGACTTTAAGGCTGGATTATTATAGAGTGTAAACCAAGATTTTGCTGAAAAAGTTATCTGGAACTTTGCATGTATGTTGAGAGGAAATCGATTACATAATTTCAAATTTACTAGAGTACTTTTATATTGCACCACATAAAATGCTATAAAACTATAATATTGAAGTGCACATATAAACTTTATTATAGATGGGTAGGTATTTCGTGTCAATCTCTTTCACATATGAAAGAGCTGTTGGTCATGCTGCTTTAAGTACATATAGATGCATGACACAATTTAGATTAAGCAAAATAAAACACTAGGTATTTGCCAAGAGTCAAATATATACGAGCAGTAAGAGCGTAATCGTGCACAGCGAGACTTACTCATGTAGAATTGAAACTCTTATTGCTTTCTTTCGAAATAATTTCATGTGTCCGATCTAATATGCAATATGCCCGGTGTTTTTTTTTGCGGATTAATGTTCCGTTTTAGATCCATAATTAACGAATGCCTCAATATTTTCAAAAATTAACACCGGAATAATGTTCACCGACATTTTTTCATACAGATTGGATATAAATATTATAGAGTTAAAAAAAAATACATTAAGCCCTGTTCTCCCGGCACACGTGCTGGACACACAGGTGGTTAGCGTGTGGCTATGATAATAATTAGTGAAAACATCTTTTTGAATGATAAATAATCATATTAAAACGAAAAATCAAATTTTCTATAAAAAAAAATCACTATCGTTTTATATATAACAAGGTATTCAACTCGAAATCATCCGAAAACGGGGTGCATCGTTTTGAGCAGCCATTACTAAATTAATTTTGCAGCGATTATCATGAAACGGTCTTATTCAACGCAGAAATGAATTTCCTTTTAGGAAATGTATATATATTGTTATATTTCTACACATGCTGGGTCAAATTTTAAGAAATAAAGCTATACATAATTCGCTTGACCCAGTTGTGATCGATCAGACCGTATTTATGAATGAAATCTCCAGTTGTAAAGACACAACTCCGCATTGGAGCAATGAAATCACTCTTGTGTTTAAAATGTCAGTTGGTTGAAATGTATGTAAACAAAGGTTTGAAAATGCGCTGGACAGTTAGTTTTGATGCATAATGCTACGGCAAGCACGGTAAGAATGTTTTTTTCATACGTTTTATTGAATTATGGTATCGAGGTTCGTGAACTTTGCAGGGAAAATGCCCTTTTCCCTGTGAAGATTTCAGTCATGAATACTGTCTGATCGATCACAGCTGGGTCACGCGAGTTGTGTATCGTGTTATTTCTTAAAAGTTGACCCAGTATTTGTAAAAATATTGCAAGACATATACATTTCCAGAAAGGAAATTTATTTCTGCGTTGAATAAGACCAAGATCGTGAAAATCGCTGCAAAATTGATGAAGTAATGGCTGTTTAAAACGATGCATCCCGTTTTCGGATGATTTCGAGTTGGATACCTTGTTGAATATATATTTAACTTATTTTTTTTAAGAAAAGTTGATTTTTCGTTATAATATGATTACTTATCATTCCAAAATATGTTTTCACTAATTAGTATTATAGCCACACGCTAACCACCTGTAGCTGGACACTTTTAAAAAACACTATACAAATTCAAGTACTTATGCACTTAATTGATTGTAAACAATGACGGTTGAAATCCGTGCGTGGGAATTTTTCTGGTAACCAAGAGCGACGTCAACGTTCATGACAAACCTGTTTATATGACATTTATTTATTGATTTGTTCCAACATGATTGAAAATTATGTTTTATGATATTTTAATACATGTAGATGAAGTAGTTGTTTTCTCAACGAGGAGTACAATAGTTGTACAGTACTAGACACGAGTACTTGTAACTTTCAGGTTTCTCTTTATACCACAGACATTATATAGTCATAAAATGATAAATATGTGTTTATAGAAATTGTAATTATAGCATGGTAAACAGACTAGAGAAATCTGAAAGTTTCACGCACAGGTCTGTTGCAATGGGGGTTTGGGCTACTTTATAAATATGAGGTCGATATGCAATGCACATCGGTAGATTTTATGTCTACTGTAATTATTTGGACTAGGGAAGGGCCACAATTCCAACACATCAGCCCCGTTATGTCCTGAATAAAATACATGTATAATTTCTTGAGTGCCAATTGCATCTTACAAATATCAAAAACATTCACGGCAGTCAATTCATTGTGTAAACCTACTGGTCTTCATGGCAATAATGAACGTATTTAGTTTAATGGAGATTATATAACGAAGGGAACTAATTCAGCTTATTCAGTTTACTAGTCAAAATGATTCGGATCTTTTCGCTTTTTTTTCCGAAAAGTAATTTATTCAACATACGGAAAATAAACGCGCGCCACCTGTTGTCATAATTTAGTAACTTGCATTCTGCTTACTGCCTGTTGCTAACTGCCGTTGTTAATGACGCTTAGTGGCAAAACCGATTATGACTGGTTTCAGGAATAATGAACACACAAACATTGGATAGTCACCAAGCATGTTGAAACAATCATCAAGTATAACCGATAGAGAACAAGCATGTTGGAACTGTCATGAAGCATGTTAGAATAAACATCACGCATAATGTAAATATTCATCATGAATGATGTAATGTTGCAGCAATCATCAAGTATAAACGAATAGACAACAAGCATGTTGGAATTGTCATAAAGCAAATTAGAATAAGCATCAGTCATAATGTAAATATTCACCACGAATGATGTAACTTTTACCTATATATCCTTCCATAGACATGTGTTGTTACTAAAATAGACATAGAGATTTGAGCATTGGGAGTGACCTAATCATACTGTGCTTTAGCAGTATTACGGAATACCGTTAGTGCCATCGTGGTTACACATTAAAATCCAGAGGGCGAGAACGCGATAGTACGATGGCGACAATGTGACAATACGATGATGACAGGGTGACAATACGATGGCGACAATGCGATAGTACGATGGCGACAATGCGAGAACGCGATAATACGATGACGACAATCAGACAGTGCTATGACGACAGTGCGACAATACGATGGCGACAGTGAGATAGTACGATGGCGACAATACTACAGTTCGATAGTGCGATAATACGATGACGACAGTGCGAAAATACGATGACGACAGTGCGACAATACGATGGCGATAGCCGACAGTGCGATAGTACGATGGTGCCAATGCGATAACGCGATAGTATGATGGCGGCAATTCGAAAATGCGATGGCGACAGTGCGACAATACGATGGCGACAATGCGATAGAACGATGGCGACATTGCGATGATACCACGGCGACAGTACGATATGACTATCGCATTGTCGCCCCCGTACTATCGCACTGCCGCCATTGTATTGTCGCACTGTCGCATTGTCGTCATCGTACTAGCGCGTTTTCGCAATCGTACGAACGCATTGTCGCCATCGTATTGTCGCACTGTCGTCATCGTACTTTCGCGTTCTCGCATTCTCGCCCTCTGGATTTTAATGAGTAACCACGGTGGCCCTAACGGTATTTTGTACAGTAAAGTGCGTAAAATCTGGTTTGGAATAACAATTTATATGCCGAAAACAGATGTTGAAAACCCGACTTTGTTTTATAAGTAGTAGTCTAAATATAGATATGTAACTCATTTTAAAAATATTCATGTTATTTATATTATTCAATTTATTATTCAAAATTATAATTAATATTTCCTTTATTGTTGTTTTTCGAATTAAGAAACTTATTCGGCTTACGAAACTGAAAAATCCCATTGGAAAAAAAATCCCATGGGAGAAAAAATCCCATGGGATTTTTTGTTTTTTTTAAAACACGACTAAACGCATTAAAATATCGTAGATGTTCATCATTTCATAAAATATGATGTTTCTGAAAGTTTCATGAATAAATCTCTCAAAATAAGAAAAAAATCCCATGGGATTTTTTTCTCCCATTTTAAAATGGGAATTTTTTATTACTACATTGTATATATTTATATATATAATTGGCATAAAACCAATATACAGTCCTTAAATAACGTTAAAATACTTGCAAACGCAAATAAAACACGTTTTTTAAAATGTTCAAAATCCCATGGGATTTTTCTCCCATTTGCAAATTATGGGAGAAAAAAAATCCCATGGAGGAAAAAATCCCATGGGAATATCGAAAATCCCATGGGAAAATGCAAAAATCCCATGGGAACCCCAACTTTGCTTATAAATTTCATAGTGAAGAAAACGCGTTTTTTGAGTGAAAATAACCAATTATTAATCAACGATAAGACTTTAATCGCATACTATGTCTCAAAGTAGCAAATCTTTAAGAAAAAGGGTACTTAAGTTTGCGAAATTTCGGTTTCGCAAAGTTTTTCCGGTGGCCGTTAATATTGAATGTAAAAAATGTTTTATTTAATCCACACGCTATTTTGTCGATTTTTTATGGCCGGTTTATATGTTATGGTGCAATATTTAAACCGTATTTAACTGACAACACCATTAAGTTATACACGTACTTTGAATCAACACCTAAACATGTTGCTTTCATGAGCAAACAACATGTCCCGTAATCCCCTTCTGTTGGTGAAAGCAAAGACCTTTATTTACGAAATATTTAATAATTGTGGCCAAGATATGTTGTATCGTTCGAGCTGTGTGACGTTCTGGTTAAAACATTTTTACAAACATCAACGAGTGCGACACAGAACTACAGACATAAACTATATCATGTATAATGTACTTTTTACGATGAAAAACAAGCAACAAGTCTTCAACGCGACAAAAGATTTATACATTCCGCGTGCAATCGTAACAATATGATATACTACGCGAAAATTTATATGTCACGATTACTTTATTAACATGTGTAAATAAATGAAGTCACCCAAAAGTCCGTGTTTCAGCTGTTTGATACAGAAACTGATTACGCACTGTTAAGTTATCATGTTTGATCTGATCCTCTGCATTTCAGACTCAACAAACACCAGTACTTCAGTCAGTATATCAAAAAGTATATAGCAGGATTGTACGTGATATATTTACACAAATACAATAACTAATTTTCAAAATACATTATGAGGATAAGATGTATGATCACTCCATAGATTAGCTAAATGCTTAATTGCATTGTTAAAGAAGACATACTAAACATATGTATATAGTACATATATATTTCATCTACGGATAACTCTGGTAAAACGTTTGCTAGTCATTTTGTGTATTTTGTATGTTATATTATTAAATAAAAACAAACATTTACAAGATTTGAGGACTTGAAATATTGAGGTGTAAGCTCAATTATGAAGAGCGAACCGACCGTATTTGATTGTGAGAACATCTTTGTAAATAACACTTTTTATCAAAGTGAAACTGTTTAAAAACGTGGTTTTTGTTTTATTTCGTCTGTTGTAATCTACATCATTTCCATGTATTGAATGAAAATACATGGTTTTACTCATCAGGCTTTGTCATATCGAGTGCAGCATTTCAATGTGTAATGTATCATTTTATCAACACTATACACAGAAAACATACCATCATGAAGACCGGCTTACTAATATCTAAATTGGCTAAATAATGAGATATTGTGTCAACTATCATATATGTTGACTTCATGTGCTGCAATCGTGTTCTTCAGTAAGACGCAACATTTAAATGTTCCGTTTAACTTTTCTTCGGGTAACGGTAATATTGTGAGGCTTTTGCGCGTTTGTGCATAATGTCACGTGACTTCAACGTCACCAGCATGTTGTTGTTCATAGTGGTGTTGATATATACTTCAAGTAAAGAGATTTAGCATCAGTACACATGCGCATGCGTTTGAAACGTTAAAATACAATTGAACGTGGTGTTTTCTTTCTTGTTTTTGTTTTCTAATAGTAGTTCAATATATATTTGTATTTAAAAATTTAAAACTCTTCCTGCATTATGTTATCATCGAAACACACTTGTGTAGTCCGTGTATATTATGTACAGGGTCATATAATATTCTTGTTTCGTATGAAACAGTTATGCATTTAAATGTCAATTATCGTTTTAGTGTAATGAAATGGCGAACACTGATAGAACCAGAAGTATTGTGGAGGAAACAAAATGTTTTCAACGTTGGTTGACAGTTGGATATTTGAAAGAAGCCTATTGTTTGAATTAGTTAATTACCATAAACAAGAATAACGTCAAACCATACTTTTTTACTCTGCAGTTTTTTTATGTGATATTACATTTTTCTGTTTATTATAGTATATTATGTTTTTGTTTTGGAGTCATATATATGCCGTTTTTTTTACTTGAAATAATTTTATGATGGTAAACCCATTGGTTGAAATGCGTGCTGCTTACAAACCAAAATGTAATTATGAGTTAGCTAAACTGGAAAGTATGTTATGTACACGAATAAAATATAACAAAACAGCAATTCCGATGCTTTCAAGATGCATCCATGCATTCAACAGAAATAACAGAACCTACCCTTGAGCCCTTCTAGACCAATATATATGTTAATATATGGTGCCCTCAATAACGATAAGGCCAATTATCGCTCGATATTTAATTTAGTGACTAATTGAGCCGAGATTGCTGTAATACGTTTTCTACAATAAATCTGCGAATAGTGGGATCGAGCAGCGAGAAGATGTTAAGATGTTTTGTAAGAAATTGAAATTGCTTTTGTAATAACGTATATTAAACTTCGGTTTTTTTTAGAATAAAAGAAAGCGATAATAATTTTGACATGTTTCTTTCCCGATTGCACATGTTAATAACTTTAAAACATAAACTGATTTTGAGTTACAGTGCGTGTTTTTTACTTGAATTATTAACGATTTAGAAATGACAGTATAAAGTCAAGTACATGTAAGTATAGAAAGTGCTAAATATTTGTGTTAGAATCTTAGTTTATAACAATCTTGATTTCCAATCAATAATACAAATGGGTTAAAGAAATTAGAACTTACTTTAGGGATAGATTATGATAATAACTTACAGAATTGAGTCGTGTTACATTTTATAAATATGAATTATATTCATCAGAGAAATGTATAGCTTCGTTTAAAAAGCCACAATATTTATATATAGTTTTGAGAATGTGTAAATAAGCGTAATCATTCAGCAAGATGTTTTTAAAATGTATTAACAATTATGCCACAAAAATGTACTTACTATCATATATAATTACTGGTGTGTTTTAAAAATGATATGTATAATTTACAGAATACAGTAATCCTTTTAAAAACTTATCACCATAATAATAATCGAATAATTAAAACCAGTCATTTCTGCAACATTCAGTTCTTTAGGATTGCATTTGATACCCGCAATGTTCAACAGTCGTATTGGGAAATATCTAATACTTTTTCTTTTGCAGATTCCATCGCTTGTGTGTATTTGAATTTGGTTTAGTCAATTTTCTCACGTATCGATATTAAGCATAATGGGTGGATGGTGAATAAATGACAAACTAAACTTATTTTTTATAGCTTATATTATAGATTTGTACCTTTTTTTCCTTCATTAAATTTCAATTGTTTTAAGTACCCATATGTATTCTATAACACGTAATATGTCACAGACAATAATGTTTCAACGACAGAAGTTGTGACATAAGCTTATCCACTACGTTAACTTAAGATGATAAAAAAGACTCAATGGCAATAAGTCAGCCAATACTAGTCGCAGTCAAACGTTCAGACGTATGGGCGGGCGCGCATCAGGACGTACTGACTCCAACTCCATTGGGGCATTTACTTCTGATGCACATCTTGTGTTCAATTGTTCTATATTTTCTACAATATAATATCTTATTCCGACACCTTTATATACATATTAATTATTCTATGCATATACGTATATCTTAACATTTTGAACGCTTTGAGAAATAAGCGCATAAACTCGAATCAGTGTATTGAGTGCAGGGTGTAGAATCAACGGGGTTTTCAGGGGTTTACACACGTGCTTGACAGAATGCAATCACAACGTTAAGAACTTTATTTTTCAAATATCTTAAGTTATTTAAATACATTTGCAAAAAATTATAGTGCAGTATAGGCAGTTTGTCTTTGAGTTTGTGTCGATATCTTAAGGTATACGAATAAATCCTTTAATACGTCTGAAATCGTTGACAAAATTTCACGTTGTGTAAAACATAACCGTGTACAATGAATGCAGTAAAAATGAAATAATGTTTAAACAAAATAAAACAGTTATTTGAAATTAAACCACTTACCGTCGTGTTTAATCTTTAAAAGTAAAAGGTTGGAACCCCCCAAATATTACGTTATCCTGTACCCTGAATGGCCTTTTTTTTCTCGCTTAGTTGAACATCACGTCGTTTTATAATTAAATGTTATTACATGAAACTCAAATAAGATTTTTGCCCTATTTCGATTCAACTTAAATTGAGTTACAGTGTATTGTGGTTAATTTGTAATAACGTGAGTGAGTAGATTGTTACTTCGTTAATTTTTCTAAGCTGTATTATTCGGTTGCAGTTGCATTGTGTAGCTTACCTTTACAAGTGCGTTTATGACCACTGCCTCTGAAGCTTTCAATAACAGGTACATGTTCAAATCTATTTACGTTCTCGGCTCTTACAAAGTTTCGAAAATCTGAACAAAAGAAATCCACTTTTGATTATTTATGCAATACTGTATGCGTTCGTCCGTATAATGAAGCCAAACAGTCAATTGTTTGAGCAACAATAACACCGGAAATAATGCGAATTTCACAGCATGTTTTTTTCAATATCACAATATGGTATTTCTTTCAGCCATACGTGATATGCATTACCCGTGAAACTAACATGTAAAACGCAAACAACTAGACGATGTAATTGCATTAACGATTGCTTTTGGAAGGCATTGTGTTTGAAAAGAAATTAATATGCTCAAAAACTAAGTTGTGAGAAAAATGATAATTCCCTAATCAAGACCAACGCTTAAACAATCCAGGTAACAAGGACTGTTATTTGCAGCAAATACATAATTTAAAACGTTGATTTAGTTTGATTACTGCCATGTGATGCCTTCCTCATGCAGCATTGAGACAATCTAAACCGATGTCATTCAAAATCAAAGAATAGACTGATAGATAATATAACACACACAAATAAATAAGATCTATGACCCTGATTTCATGGATTTATATTAAGTCTTGGAAGTGTCCACAAGGAAAACTTGAGTTTTTTATTACATACAGAGTTGTTTTTTTTTCAGATTGTTGAATAATTTAACTGTAAATACGATACATGAGTTAACGCTCAATTTCATGATTGATTGATTGAGTGATTGACTTATTTAGGTAATAAATTATTCGAAAATACTAAACCAAAGTCACCACTTCCGGGTGTTAAAAATACCAACCCAGATCACCGGCAGAAACTTCACAATCAATGTTTTCAACGTTTTTTTCTTACATTGACACCTTTTGTGGTATAATTTTGAATTTAATGTGACACTCTATCTGTTAATTTATTAAGTCATACTCCAGCTTTTAAATGTGTAACCTCTTTGTATTTAATGATAACATGCACATTACTGTATTGCAGTATATCGACGTGTAAGATAATTCTTAAAACAACCAAATGCGTAATGAAATACATAATTGTCAAGCATTGTATAGTATATAGCATACGCTCCTCGGAAAGTCGAAAACCAAATATTATTGTAAATGTGCTGTTTACTTTTACATTGTAATACATTGTACATTGTACACCAATGTTTTTAGCAAATCAAACATCATGCATATTATTTTACTGCATAGTTTTCCTTTAAAATGTAAAATTCGCTCAAAGAGCAGGTTCTGGATAAGCTTGCTCAATTCATTTGTTTAGAACACAATCATAGAAAAGAATTCCATCAACGAACTGCACGTTAATTTTCTCAAACCGTTCTATTTGATTGCAGTATTATATTTTGCTCAGAATGTTACATTGAATAAAGTGTCTTAAATGGCAGATCTTACAATAACGAGTATATGTTAAATTCCAATAAAAATCGCGACTGTTATACAATTGCGACAAACTGAGCAAAAGAAAATCAACAAACACGGTATTTTATGATGCTTAGCGTTCGTTCACATATACGCGCACAACAGTTAAAAAAAATGTTCTTTATCCGCAATTATACCGGAAATAAATGCGAATTTCACAGCTCTGGATGTTTTCAACATAATAACATGGTATTTTGTCCGATCATACATGACACGCATTTGTCTTGAAATTACAACGTTAACCGGAATAATCAATACGATGGTACAATGTACGTGCGTTTTCGATTGATTTTGGATAACTACAATACGGTAGAATAGTAGGAGGAGCAATGCAATTGAAACGTGACTCGTTGTGCGGTAAAAAATCTTACGTCATAATGAAGCCATACAATTATATTGATATAATTTTTCGATCAAGACGCTTAAAAATGTTTACTCGATTTTCGTTTGCAGATTGGAAGTAAACGACCGAATCAAAGTTTTTTTCCAGTTATTCACGAGACGATCGACGTGTTATGAACATAAGTAAAGGCGACCATTGTTTATAAATGATCGTAAACTCTTATTTAAAACTCAATATTTTTTTATCAGATTCTATATGACCAGTTTATTTAAGATTTGGTATCATCAAATTTATTACAGTATCATTGTGATATTCAAATGTATGCGTTCAAAATGTCAAATCTTTAAAATAATACACTTTAAAATACAAAGAAAACTATCAATGCGTGGTGGTGATTAATTATTAATCGCTATATTTCGGTTCTTAACAGAAGTATTTACCACATCTTACATGTTTTTAGAAAAAATATCGATACCGGTAGACAAGTTCCTTTCTTCCTTTCTACGAATACGGAAGCTTAGCTGAATAACTGCTGTCCATAAAAAGGTCATGCATAGACTCTAAACCTCGAACACATTAACCAATACTCCATACTGTTGGATTTAAACGGCCTTTGAGTTGAGGTAGTGACAAAACATTCGTTGTTTCTTAGTCGATATAAAAACCAGAGGCAAGAACGTCTCCCGTCTGCCAGCGAAAATTGACAGCTAATTTATCATCGCTTATGCACTTGACAACTTGCTTCAAAATTGCCTTCCAGAATTAACTTCAAATACCATACGTGTCTTAATTTAATTATGTTTAATGGTTTTTTCAATTAGTTTCCTAGTGTTGACATTACCATTACGAAGAATAAAAAAGTAACATACATGTGTATGTATACTATATAGTAGTACTTCACAAAAGATTAAACCACAAATGCATTGGCTTTACACATACGTATGGATTGCTTCTTGATCGTATGTTTCTACTCGATGTAAATCACAGTAAATCCTAACGTTGTGTAATTGTACACACGTTGTTTCCACTGTTATATGTTTTTATAAGAATTTCTTTAATGTACTCTGTATTGTTTCTGAATTTTAGTTATATTATTCCAGAATATAAAATATTAGTTCTGCATTCCAAATAAATAAGATTTGACACTTTGTCTGCACATATATGAATAGGTTTTTTTCAAGCTACCTAAGTATTCAGTTTTAGTTTAACCAGCTGCCTTCTTCATTGGATAAAAAACTCGTTCTATTGTATATATTAATTCAGAATTTTTATTTAAACATTTCATTGTTACAATAAATGATATCTATAAATGATTATTACTTCCGTGTTTTGGGGTTTGATGTCAACGTTCATTACTCGTATTTTTTAAAGTAGGTAAAATAAACCATTGCATACCTTGTTAAGACATTGACACACTTAAACGTTTGTTTTTTGTAACTTTCTACTTGAACTACAGGAAAATATTCCTTAACAAAAGTATTTCATTATTTCACTTTTAAATTACTGCTGTTTTCGCAAACGCATGTACACGAATAAATAATGTCATTCCATTTGTTCTTGTGTGTGCTTATAACATACTGTGTAAATTGAAACAGCATTCTGTTTTGGGTAGTGTTTTCATTCAAAATGTATCAGAAGAAAATTAATACACTGTGATTTTATGTATATAAAAGTAAATAGTAAAGATACAAAATAATCTAAACAACATCATTCAAACAATACTGATAACAAAACAAATGTTCAGTGGAATGGCGTTTTTTAAGCCATTATTTTTTGTTAACACTAGAGGAGTCTTCATATAGGTGATAACCATAGAGCTTGAATATACCCGATACCATGAACCAATAAAACATGCGTTTTTAATTGGTTTAACACTATTTATTTAGTTCATTGAAAGTACATATAAGCAATACAATACAATACAAACATACATATTATATTTGAACAATATACTAGGCAGTAAAATTGCAGTATTGCTTAACATAAAGGCTGTAAAATAGTATTTTACAGCCTTTATGTTAAGCAATACTGCAATTTTATATTATACAATTGGACAGAATTGAGAAGGAAGCTCGAGGATTATACTATGTCTCTCTTCTGTCAGTTAGTAGCGCTGCTGTAATGGTGTAAACAACCAAACGTACACAACAATTTAAAGACATGTCAAAATTACGGCCAATATATTACAGTGATAGGTAATTCCATACCGTTTAGAAATGAAAAAAAATATATAAGTTATAATAAAAAGAGTATAACAGAGTAATGTAGATAGCATAAGAGCTAATAAAATGAGAAGAAAAGTGACAGAAGTGAAAGAGGAGAGTTTCAGAATAAGAGAAGTTGCGGTAAGAAAAAGAAGCAGTTGCGGGAACGGGGCATCGTTTGCAGAATACGGTTTGTTCCTGAGATAGAGTTGGGTTAGAATCTATGACTTTCTAGGATGAGAGACTGAACATGTTTGAATTTTAATGAGTTTACTTCATATGATCCATCTTTAACACCGAAAAGAAGAAGTTGCGAAGTTATGGGTTGGAAACTGAACAGATTGTTAAAAGGGATAACTCTTTTTTCTGTATAAATGGGGCAATTGAAGAAAAAGTGATATGTATCTTCAATCGCACCACATTGACAATATGGATTTTGTACAATGTTTTTTGCGTACAAATGTTCATTAAGACTGCTACAATGCATTCGTAAACGCGCATGTAGAACATTAGACGTCCGCTTCCCATCGTAGTAATGCTGGGGAATTATTTTCTTATCTTTACTAAGATTTGCTTTGAAAGCAGAGAGAGAATAAGCCGTTCTTAAAAAATTTGGGTACGAAAATTTTGGGTACGAAAAAAAAAATTTGGTACGAAAAAAATTACCGTACGAAACATTTTTGGTACGAAAAAAAGTTTAGGGGTACGGGGAAGTAGTACCCGTGGGTAACTTGACCCATTGAGCGAAACTAGGAGGCGGGTCAAATTCTTGTTCATTAAGCATGGCAATACCTTCATGATGATTCTCGAAAATAGGTATGAGCACATAGCCGGACCATGTGAGCTCAATCGTATGAGCACTTGACTATCCGAGTTCGCCCACGAACATATGGATAAGTTAACTAATAGCGAAATGACCTTATACATGTATATGCTGAAATCTAACAATCGAACGAAATATCAAACATGGTATGTACACTTAGATGGTTGTGTAATTTCTGTTAGAATATCGTATTCAATATGTAAATTTTGAATGATTGTGCCCGCACTTGAGTTTGTTGCCTTGTTTGAGTCTATACGCGCCTAGGCTGCACCCAGTGTGTATATTTGTGTTTTTCCAAGGTAATGAGTTACCTCCGCGCTGAGGCTGCATAATGTTGGGACCCGGAGTGTGTCCAGCACCACGATGATAGGGCGAATACCACAACTTTTCCGCTCACCGTCAAAATTTTATACTTCTGACAAGAGCACCGTATCGTTCTGTCAAAAACATGGCCGCAACCTTTTTGGCGAGTACAGAAATGAAAAAAAAAACGAGATAGAAGGTAAGTTGATAATAAAAAGATATTCCATCGAACGAAGTATACACTTTTCATATAATTGCCGTTTACCGCATCAAAATTGAGTCGCTATTAACTTCAAAACTTTGAAAACAATTTGAGAATGTCTTGAAAGAAGTGACTTTCATAACGCGAAAAATCGTATTTTTTGCAGATTTTAAACATTTTAAATGAAAGATTTGTTTTTGTTAAACGGTATTTTATGGTAGAAGAATCAATTTACAACACATTATGACATGCTTTATTGAATATAACTGTGATTTTTTACATTTACACGTGTTAGCAAGTATGCACCGCTCAACATTGACATTATAGAAATATGGACACCGCTCAACAATGTGCGTAAAGGCACCGCATCTTTATGGATTTTTGGCACCGCTTTATTCTGAGATTTTTTCTTTCAGATGGAAGAGACGTTCCAATTTATGTTTAAACAAACCAAAAAACAAGAAAAGGAGACGTTTTCCTCCCGGTGCTGAATATGATACCAGAGCATCTCCAGGCGACCGTCAACCGGCATGTACCAGCTCCACGTATGTCACAGAGAGACCAACTGATCAGTGCCGCCCAGCCTTCCATGACAATAGTGTTAATGCTCCACACAAACGGAAAAGCAAGATCATCAAGAAAGAAATTATTTGAAAATAACAGTTTAGAAATCATGACTGAAAAAGTGACACATCTATTACCAGGTTTCCTTCAAAAATTACACTCGGCAAATTTATGCTATGACTTTTGTAACTTTATCAATTTGGTATGTAACAACAAGTTTCCGCTGACAAATATTGCTCTTCTATTGTTTCTGGATGCTGTCAGGTGGTACGGTCTACCGATAACCTCAATGATGACATACAAAGAAGACACCATGAAATTCTGGAGAGTTGTGTATAGATTATTTCACGGAAAAGTGTTAAGGTTCATGTTTGGGGTCATAATTGTTAACAAATATAAAGCACAATATTTATTAAAACAATGTCAAATAATGGCTTCATACTTAATCACGATGGTAAACAAATGTTCAAACGGTTTCAAAGCAATATTACAATGTGCTTTGAACATATTTGGGTTTCAATTTATTTATTTTAATACTTGACGGAAATAACTATATATGATTCGAACCCTTTACATCTCGTAAAAACGGACCGCGCTGTAATGTCTTATCTATGGAGACGTGCACTCACACGCTTCTATAGACAGTCTCAAAAAAGTTGTTTTTTATAATTGTAACCCCTTTTTTTCTGATTTAAGTAGTCGAGAGCATATTTGGTATATACCTTTGGTTTTGGCCACAAACACCAAAGTCATATTTCAGTAAATGTAACCAATGCAACATCACAATGCACACTCTATAGATAACTAAATTAATTATTTCTTTCTGTTAGTTTTACACCAACATTTGCCTATACCTTTCTATAATCGTAGCTTGACATCTTTTCATTTACGGATTATGAATCTGAAATCAATAAATAATAATTATCAATAATGATTGTATTATACCACAACAATAAAGATAAATTGAAACATGAGACTTAAACATGTGCCCTCCACGGACTGGAAAGCAAGACAATCGATCCCGGTGAACCTTTTTTTGGTGCAAGCATGTCATCATTTTCATGATAAAATTTGGGACATGTTACTTTGATAAATGGAAGATTATAGTAAATAAATTAAGCTGACGATGGCTTGTTATAGTTTATCATTAAAAACCACGTGCAGAAGTTAGCGGTGCCACGAATTTCAGTTACACGGAATATATATACGGTGCTTATAATCAGTGTTGCGCGGTGCATCGATTTTTATGTAAGTGATGCATGTTTTCACCAAAATTAGGCCTTTAACAGATATTGAAACAAACAGCTTCGTATGGCATGTTCTTTATATATATACAATAATTTAAGTCTGTCACATCAGGTCTGACACATCGAAAATCATCGGCTTATTACATTTTTCTCACAAGTACGAATGGTGTCGACGACTTTTGTAAACACTAGTTCAAAGTCATGCTAAATGTAAAACGACTGGTAAACTTTTAAATAGACGACATATTGGTTCAGAAATTCGGTGGAGTGCTTCGCAAGTGGCAAGCATTTTTCAGTGTCTTATAGTAAAACATTTTGTCGCCCACTTACCGGATTTGTCTTTGTCCGCAATGTTACTTTTCGTCAAAAGGATACGGTGCACTTGTCAGAAGTATAAAATTTCGACGGTGAGCGGAAAAGTTGTGGTATTCCCCCTATCATCGTGAGCACTCCTACCTAATAAGATTAGATTGACGACAGTTGGGACGAATTTTGAATGATAGCTGCAATTTCCAGCTATTTGTTTTGTACTGAAATACTTTTTAATTTTTTATATGGTCAAATGCTGCGGGGGGGATGAGATTATCCGGAAAAAACACCTGTTCGGAATGGTGACCACAAAACAGACAAAATATAACATTGCGCCGGGAGCGGGAATCGAACCGGTGTCGTAAAGGTGAAAAAGCGAACGTCCTTGCCACTGCGCTAGCGGGACGGACAATTACGCAAAGTAATGTTGTTTTATCTATATATATCATAGCAGTGCAGCGTTTACAATTTGCAGGTTCGAATTTGTTCGCATTCTTTTGTTGTGTGATCACGTAAAAAGTTAATTTTACATGTTTTTATTCGCAATTTATTTACTAAATCGAGAACAAATATCAAACAAAATAGAGAAAATATATAGTTGTTTCATTTGTCCATAAAAATAAAATGGATGTAAAATTACTAATTTGAAAATAATGTTCTGATACACTTATTGAATCTGTTTCCCCAGGATATGCTGTTCTATTAATATTTACCTTTATCAACACGAACGACAACTCTGCTAGGAGAATGTTATCAATGAAAATCAACGAGCAATCTCCTACGCAGTGGCGAATGCCAAGGGAAGTAAGTGAAAAATCGAGTTATCTCAATCGGACTGGCTCGGTCTTTTACATAGTTCGCCATTGTGAAGAATTTTTTTACTGGATATCATACCTTAGACGATGCTGTTCCAGCATCGTCAAAAAGTTGTGATTTGCATTGAATACTGCGAATATTGTTAGAGTTACGAAGAGGATAAGCCGATCTTTCTCCCACGCTACAGGGGATAAGTGCGCACAAGTATGGGGGTGATTATACATTTTATAGAAGTGGATAAGTTTATGTTTTGTTCTCCTATTTTTTAATGGTTCGAGAGCAGTTTCATTATATAAGTTTTGCAAAGAGGCCAAACGTGTTCCCCTGCTGATTATCCTTGCTGCTTCCTGTTGAATCTTCTCAAGTTCTATTTCATCCTGTGTATTAATGCTATCCCAGACTATATCAGCGTATTCCAGAATTGGTCTTATAAATGTTGTGTATGTCGATAGAAGGGACTTTCTATCGAACGTAAACTTAAACGTTCGCATTAGGTTGAATCTTTGCCATGCTTTCTTCTTGATTGATTCAATATGGTCATGCCAGGAACATGTATCAGAAAAAGATAAGCCTAGATGCTTGTGAGACGAAACCTCGGTGATTTGGCAGTCGTTGAGAAAAAGAGGGGGATGGATTGGGCGGTTGATTTTTCTAGAACTAATTGGTTGACAGTGGAATCTTTTGGAATAAAGCCTGATTGAAATGGGGTTATAAATTCAATAGCCCTTAAATGGTTAAAAATATATTTGTGGAGAAATCTCTCGAGACATTTACTTAAAACACTTAAGAGGGAGATCGGTCTATAATTTTCAACATAAGACTTTTTGTGAAGTGCACAAACAATTGCTTCTTTCCAGCTCCGTGGGACCCTACCATTACTAAAAGAAAAATTACAAAGATTTTGAAGTGGATCTTCAATCTCCGATGCAATTTGCTTTAGAACTTGACTATTTATTTGGTCTGGACCTGATGCCTTTCCAGTTTTCATAACTTTTGTGGAATTCAAGACATCTTGACGTGAGATAATGAGGTCTTCAAAGACGGGGAAATCTGGCTCTTGGGAATGTAGGTTGTGCATATGCGTACTTGGTGTAGTTAAAGTAGATTGAGATTGGAAGAATGAATTAAGAATATTCGCTTTCTCAAGGGGTGACTCATATATGGTACCATTATGAATTAAGGGAGGCAACTCGTTATGTTATGTGTTTTTATTTGTGAATTTTTTTATTATTTTCCAGAAGTCGGATGATGAGTGTTGATTTTCAGGTATTAGTTTAGCGATATTTTTAAAGTGAACTTTTTTCGCTGATCTGACAAGATTATTAACAATATTGCGTTGTTGGCGGAAGATGTTCCAGTGTCGGTCTAAATTGGTAGCCTTGGCGTTTTTGTATGCTCGTTTGCGGCGTCGAATTTCCTTGCGAATATTATTACGTAGCCATGGAGGGTCAGCTGTTCTTATTGTAACTATTTGTGTGGAATTGTAGTTTCGAAGAAACTGATAAGTTTACGTGTGAAATTTGAAGTATATATGTCAATATTATTATCACAGCAACTGTCCCAATCGAAGTTCTGCACAAGTTGTCTTAGATTAGTGTAGTCCCCATCTTTATGTCGCCATATTGTACGTTTAAAATTAGACCCAGCTGTTCTATTGAAGTTTATGACGCAGTAGACCGGACTATGAAATCGAAGTTGCTGGTTAAGAAAAGGTTCTCCAACACCACTTTTCAGCACTTTCAATGAGATATTATTATAAAAAGGTCAAGAATGGAATTCGAGGTTTCAGTAAAATGAGTAGGTTCTTTAATAATCTGAGTGAGGTTATACGGTAAAAAAAGGGAGTCAATTTTGATCCTGCACTGTGGTTTATTCATGTCGAGATTAAAATCACCTGTGATAACAATGTTCTCAATAGCGGTGTCAACGGCTAGTGAGATCGAATCGTTTATGCATTCTAGTAGATAAGGACAAGAGTTTGGTGGTCTGTAGAAAGAGCCAGATAATAGACGCCTTCCCTTGATACGTAGTTCGACCCATAGACATTCGAGGTCGTCAATTTGTAGGTCAGGTCGCTCAATAGCAAAGAGCTCAGATTGTATGTATACTAGAATACCTCCATGCGTTTTTAATTTAACTGTTGAACTTAATAAATCAGCCGCGACCCTTATGTAAAAGACTGAACACGTAGATACATGAAGATGCAAGGTGAAGACATATTGTCTGCTTCTTTAAACTATGCAATTGCGTGTGATTCCACTAAAGACAATCAGTTTGTGAAACAAATACAACACACTGGAGCTTAAGCCTCAATAGCTACATATGTGAAATAAAACATCTGTGTTGGTTTTTCGTTCTGTCTTCTAAGAATTAGAAGAATTACGTGCGTTAAAATGTCGTCCCGCAAATGGTGTCCAACACCAAAGTGCGTTAACTTTTTTGGATCTACAATGTTGCCTTTAAAATGAACTGGTATACGCATTTTAATGTTAATGTAAAATAGTTAATGGTTTGAGGGTAAAAAAAATATTCCAAACTAAATGTTTAATAATTTAATGAAGTTCATTTTCACATTTGATTAGAACACAATACGGAGTACACTTTAAGTAAACTTTCGTTATTGTATTAATGTCTTAGCTGTTATTTCTCAATCACTTAGTGGATGAAATTGTATAACAGTAGCCGCAAAACTATTCAAAATTACTTCATTTTGACATTGAAGCGACGAAGGATTGCTAAATTCAGTTCGGGATTCGCGCTTCTGTATACCATCAATTTTGTCAACCAATCCCGGACTCACCTTGGATGTAATACGTTTTTTGTTTTGTTAGTTGTTCGATTGTATGCATATTTATTATTTGTAATGTAACGCAAAACCTGGTGTCAAGTTTTATAATGGCTCCAGTTTTGCCAGCTTTGAAATCTTTATGATAATTTACATGTGCAAAAAAAGGTCTATTCATTATGATAGTGGTACCTACTATGTTTTTGTTGTACAGTTCTTGTTAACTTTAATAGATTAACTCCCTTACGTTTTGTTTGATAATGCTATATAAATTTTTGAAGAACTAAAATTGTTTTCAACTTAGCATTAAAAGGTATGTTCCAACAACACCTACATATAAACATTTTGGGTGCATTGAAATTTGAAAACATGGGTTTTATACTTGTTTTGCTGTTTTATCAAGTATTTGGTTTAAGGTAAAAACAAAAGTAAAATGAACTTTAAAAACCTGTACTTAAAAATGTAAGTAGTGTACAATTTTGACCAAATCGGTCGCTTTTTTTTAAATTGTCCATTCATGCTAAAAATTTACAGTTTGTACCGAAACCCATTACAGTCTAAGCTGAGATGGGTTTTATTTTGAATATTCAGATCATAATAATCTAGATAGACACAAGATATAGTCAAACAATTTAGTATAAAATATGTTATTTGTATAAAAGCGGCAACGTTAAGGCTTTTTATACAAAACTTGACAAAGAAATGTCGTGTGCTTATAAAGTATCAATTCAGAACGGACGGCATTGTGAAAGCCATGATAATTGGCTTCAGGAATGTTATGTGTTACATATTCTAATGTAAATATTGATTGAAAATATTTAACTTTCTAAGTATTCATTAACATATGTCCCATCCACCAATTTATTTTAAACTAAGTCGTTGGCATCATATGTAACATTTCCCAAATATGTCATTTTCTTTTAATTTAATTAAACAACTGTGGTGTCATTTTTAAAACAGCTCCTAGTATGCGACTAAATGTGCCTCAGTGTTGCTAAAAGCATTCGCTGAGCATTTCATTTACCCAAGAAAATATGTTTTAATGCTGATGACTAATATATCACAAAAATGTCTTCAAATGTTAAGGGTAGCATTTGATAAAATGATCGAATAAACGACTTTTAAAAAACATTATGAAAAGACCAATTATTGCTACCATAAACTTATATATTTTATCCAAGCCCAAATCACCTATTCCCTATACAATGTCGGACAATAACAACACATCACTAAACCGTAAACTGAATCAAACAGATATAACATATTATCCATTACTAGTGGTTTGATAGCAAACGTTTGGAACATGAGAATATCCTTTTATGTCATGTTGGGGTATGTTTAGAATGTATGTCTCATTGTTTCAAAATACAATAAATAATTATTTTTTTCTAATCAATGGAATGTTCATGGATGTTTTCTGAATGGCATTTGGCAATCAAAGAGTCACCGTGTATTGACCAGGTGAGACCAAACGATTAAATATGTCTAAAAATGAAACTATTTGTTTCCAAACAATTTAGCACGTTATTCTAAATGCGCTCGTACTAATAAGTGCATGGTTACGTAACAAGAAATTGGAACACACTAGTTAACAGGTTGCTTTCAATTTTGCTAAATTAAATATGATGCATTGTGTAACCATGACAACTCTTCTCTACTTGGTCATATAACATTCGGTTGCATATATGACACAGGTGTGCACATTAGTATTAAATATATTTATCGTTTCATTAAATTGCGAACGCTGATAACACAAATTACCTTTTTTGATGGCTTTAAATTTCGTCAACCTTAACATTGTGTAACCATGACAACTCTTCTCTACTTGGTCATATAACATTCGGTTGCATATATGACACAGGTGTGCACATTACTATTAAATTATTTTCGTTTCATTCAATTGCGAACGCTGATAACACAAGTTACCTTTTTGATGGCTTTAAATTTCGTCAACCGTAACAGTAGCATTGTTGCATATATATGTACCTCATTGTTGAATTTTTGTTTTTTGTTTCGTTTTGTATAAGTACACCACAACTTAAAAAGTCATTGGGTAAGCATATAATTATAAAGCTTCTTCTGCCGTCGTGTCCTTAACTTGAAATATTTTTTAATATTGTAATACAGTGTGTTTATATAGGTCCTGCTAAAAACAGGAGAATTCAATCATGCTGTAAGAAATGAATGGACTTAAATGTTATTTGGCACTTTACAGTCTAATGACACGTCAAGTGTCAATGGATTAAAATATACCGATGCATAAAACACAAACGCCTTACGAAGACAGACGTGAGTCCTCAAAGACCGGTATCTTTATCTTAAAGATTTCTCTTATTTAGTGTGATAAGGCAATTTGTCTTTCGATATTCTATTAAGTAACTGGTTCTGAAAATATTGCCGAAAGGCGTTTCTCAAGAAACAGATACTGAATAATCCTAAAAGCAGTGGACATATGAGGCTTAAGATGTTTTTTTAAAGATTAAACACAATTAAGAAAAAAAGCAATTCTGTTTCTTCTATTATGTTATTGTTGCCCTTTGGCGAATCCCTTAATCCCTAAATATTATAGCTTTGACTAACTTATAATAACGTTGCAGATTCCCCTTATGGTTTGCAACCAATTGACATGTATTAAAGCAATAGTAATTTTCTGTCTAAATAATTAAACATTAATATTTCGCGTTTAATTGCACAATTAAACTGAGATTGTAAATATTATTTTGATGTTATGTCACTGCAGTTTTCAAAACGAATGGTTTTCGATCAAATAAAAAATCTAACCAATTATTGGTTAAACTCACATTAAATAACCCATTTAATGCATTTAATATTTGTGTTTGAACGATCATCGCTTAATCCGAATCACTTTATTTGCAATTATCAGTGCACCATGACATATACGTTTACAATAAAGCTTTCATTAAAATAATAATCGTGCGAAAGTAGGAGTTGCCATTTTTTTCAATTAATATCGTGTTTATTCTGCTCAACATACCTCTTTATTCTTTTAGGATCTTGCGCTAATTCTTATAATTTTGCTTAAATTGTATACAGTTCAAATATATAATCATGCTACATCATTGAGTTTAATAAGATTTAATTGTTACCGCAAATGTTGAACAATGCAAGATTTTGAGATATAAAATACCTACTTATTTTTAAGACGCCTTCCCCTGCGAGTATTGAATTTGGTAATCTATATCAATTTCAGGGAATTTGAGCAACGTCAACCTATAATATTGTGAGATACCTATATGTTTTACCCAACATGGAATGGTAGTTTTCGATTCAAGTATAAACATATATTATTTAGACATAGTTGAACGTATGATTGTTTTTCAAAAAGAGACACGGTCACAAGTAGTATTGTCTAAATTAATCTGTATAATGCGTCTGAAAATACATTATCGAATTTAATATCTTAAGACAACACGCATATTGATATATGTAATATGTTAGGTTTATACGGAACATTGTAAAAGCTTCAAAATATTCCAACACAAACTTGTCTCACATACGGCGCATTGTCTACCAATGAAAATGTCCTTGCTGACTATAGTTTCGTGTCAGTGCTAAATTGAATTATACTATATTCGATTGAATGAACAGTAATATTCTATTAAGTTACAATTTAATGTAAAGGATCGTGTATAACAAGCAATTTGAAATATCGTGTTCGAGTAGTTTATTTCTTCCTGGTTATTCTCGAGGCCTAAAAAAGCATCAATGTTTCGGTCGCATATATAGCTTTAACGTCAGTTAGGCAGTATGGTGCGTAGATCAAATAAAATAATAATTTGAGAAATCGATCGAATCTTGCGTTATATTACGATGTCGGCTCATGTTGGCATTCAGTGGTACCACATAGTGTATTCGAGTGAAGTGTATACGGCAACATTTTGCACCGTCCGTTCTTCTTCCTGTTCAAAACACATGTTCCCCAGGTTTAAGTGATTATACAACAATTAATCCATGTTGTCTGTTTCTATTTTTGTGACATTGACCATTTTGAACAAAGGTTTTATTAGCCTATACCGCGCAGTAAATGTTAATATGTGTCGTGTTTCTGCTTTAATCAAGACGGCTATAACACATGACTACCCTCGTGATTTTCTCTATTTTTAGGGCCAGTAGCAGCACCTTGCAAATTATATTATACATATATAACGTCAATCTATTTAAATTCAATTGACGGCTGTAGTGAGCCTGTGCTTTCTACGAAAATATCTTCAGTTTTGTCGCATGTGGTTAGGCCAGTGACATTTGATTGATGATTTTGTTATGTTTTGTCAAAAACATGTTGTAAAGAATTGATTACCTACCTTTATAAATGTAAATAATAAAAAGCGTCCATTAATACTGTGACATGTGCGTGCAACTAAATAAACAAACGTGTAAATATACACACAAATGATAGAGTGTAAACAACTAGCGCAATCACGAAAATAATATATTATCAGTATGGTTCTTCAACAATGTAAGAGAAATAACGTCGTTGAAGCTCATAACAAATGTCCCCCCTCGCCAAATCCGCTGCAGCGGACCAGAGTTCTTACTAATAGCTTTCAGTCTGTTGTTTTAATTAATTTAATAAATACCATTTTTCATGTCAATCGATATTTCTTCACCAATAAAGAAACTGCTTACTTATTTTCTCAATGTTAGTAAAATAATTAACAGTGTGTATATAAAACAATTAATAGGAAAATATGTTAAAGGCTCCAAAATCATCCAATACCGTAGCATTTAGTGGCATACATATTTGCCGCTCGCAATGTCTTTCTCAAGATTGGCGATTACATTGCAAAAAACTTGTAAACTGTCATTAAAACTGTTCAACGTTGGTCCAACATGGTTTTATATTAACGAAACCGACAAACTTAACAAAAGAGAAACGGCGTTAGTGTTATTTTACGATGTTTTGTCTGCGTGTATATATACGCGCCAAACATAATTTTGTTTGAACACCCATTCTAACGAAAATAAATTCGCCTTTCGTAGCATGAGAGTTTACCAATATCAGACAAGGTTTGTTTCGTGCAGCAATACGTGACACCTATTGGCCGTGAAATTAAAATGTCAACTAGAATATTCTTGATTGCGATTTAGGTAAACTATTGTTATCGACAAAACTTTTTGTTTTGAAAGAAATGTACGTCTCTCCTGCGTGAGGTTCTTCATGCATAGGTACAGTGGGTCGATCGTTAGCCAAGAAAAGTCTTAATGATATCCTGGTATGCTCATTGATTTATGTGCGTCATCTGGGATAAGATATTAATCGTCAAACTTTATGACTTGTTGGATAATGCTTGATAAAACCCTTATGCTATTAATAGCACGTAAGTGAAACTACGTATTAATTGTGAACGCTCTTCAGTGATTTAAGAATCCATCTAGTAGCTTCTTCCTTGGTTTAAGTTTTATGTACTTATTTTACATGATAAATTTATGTCTTCTATATAGATTATAAACAAAAATATATGTAAGTGAGAATACAAAATAGTAAGAAACTCGTTATCTACGTATTAATATCTAGTGATTAATAACCTTTATCACTAAAATGATAATCATTTTATTTATTTTTCAATTCATGTTTATTTAACAACCATTTTTGAAATCCTGAAGAGTTTCTTCCACGTTTCCTATGTCAAATAGTTTTCTTTCTTTCTCACAATACTGGAAGCATATTTGCTTAATTATACTTTTACTAAAATAAAGGACACCTAGAATTCAAACTAAATAGAGATAAAACATACCAATGTGTCAACTCAACGCTTCAACAAATGAACCATATGAACTTAAAGACACACTAGCTTTTATTGTCTTACATAATGTGTGAGGTTTAAACGGATCAGGTGGTGTGGTAGAGACAAACCGTTCGTTGTAAGAATGGGAAACACTTAAAGCCAGAAGCCCGAGCGTTGCTTATGAATGACAGCGGAAACTGACAGCTAATTTATCAGCGATTAAGCACTTGACAACTTGCCATGTAGAATTATCTTGAACGCTGTTCGTGTTTATACATTTATAACGGTACTCACTCGCGGTGGACATTTTTACCATCAACAAATATCTTGATTTAAATAGTATATTTCATATATGTTTGGTATATAACACGCAAAGAAATTTCATCAATGAATTGGAAATAAACCTATTTTTACTGAAAGTTAAATACATTATAAACCTATATCAAAAAGTTTTTTATCTATATACAAGTATATCTTCAAGCAATCCAATTATTTGAATAGAATATGCGTTCAACATGATTTTAATCAATTTGGTGAAATTATCCCTTTTTGAAGAAAAAAGGTTCGTTATATAACGGATATTTGTTGTTGTTTTGGTAACTTTTTCAATGCGCTTTCACGAGTGGTTTTAACGTTATGTAGACACGATTACAAAGGTCATTTTTCCTATGACAACAGATATATATTTACCAATTCACAAAAGGAAACAAATCTTAACTGTATTATACATTATACCTAAATGAAAAGGCTGTGTTTTTAAAGAGAACTTTTAAGAGTTAGTAATTAGATAAATATGTAAAATTAAAAAAGGTTTTTCTTGAGCAGGCTATATCGGTAAGATAGTATAGGAATTGAACCTTTTTGTGGAGGCAATGGTTAACTGTACACTCGGTCCCAATGTTGGTTGTTTACATTTCCCGCAGTATTAAAAGCTATGTATATTTCATAATATGATTAAATAGTTGTATTTATAAATATTAATATGGATGAGAAGGAAGTAGAATAGTTTTCCATTTGGCACATATGCTCGGAGTTTTTAGTTCATGCAATATTTCACATCGATTGTGTCGCTCATAGCTTTTATTTGTGATAAATATCATACCGCAAAACATTTTGAGCGGGTGCTGTTTAAACAAGCAAATATAAGAACAATTAAACTTTGGGAAAATCAGGCAAATCAAAAAACTGCCTAAACCATTCAACACACCACTAAACATAACACTGATAACAACGATAAAACGAAATAAATGGGAATGTCAACCATTCTATAAAGTCATAGAGTTATATTTTAAAAATCAATGGTGAGAATATATTGCAATTTATTGTTTTGATATAGTCTAAGAGCGTGCACGGTGGCTTTCAATTTCAAAACATGGTTTTACCAATATTAAATTTAATAGGTTAATGGTAATTTGTCAAATGTTAATTTGACAATAACGTTAGACTGTGTATTGCGGTATACTAGGCAAAACAATTACCTATTATATGAATTAGACGCTTTAGAGCATTAGGCAAAACGATAGTTGGATTTTCAATTCAGTAACCACATATATATTTACAGAGACGATTCTCCAGATGGAACATATGGAAATTAATGAAGACACAAAGTACTGCATGAATGATGTCGGTTAGAAAAACACTGATACAATGTTTTGATGATTTAAAAAATCGATCAATAGCGTATTCTTCGTATATGTATGAAGTGTTCTTAACAGATATTAAAAAATATGTTAGTTGCATTTTCAAAGTACCAAATATTCGACTGTGTATTGTTGTTATGCACACTGATTTACAATAGTTAAAAAGTTAACATTTTTTATTACAAACATACATGTAGTTGAACGCGAATTGTCGAGCACTAGATATTTAAACATGACATTCACAAGCATATTCTTTCACAGATTTTGCTTTTAAACAAAATGTCTTAATGGATACCGCTCGAAACTCTATTCACATGATAATCAGTTTTTAGATTAACAATATTGTCTGAGAGTGACGTTTAAATTGAAAATAGTGTCACGTTTATCATGTTGAGTTCTCACATGGGCATTTTTTAACCTTTATAAACTAATATTGAAGAAACTGTGACGAATCCATACGGTTAACGATCAACAAAACGTAGATATCAGAAAAGATCTGACATTTTTATTAAACAGGCGTATAGTATATTTTAACGAATTCATGTAGATGTTCCGTCAAACATTAAACATATGTTTCAACTCATATGTTTATACTATACTGGTCATAGCATAGATATAGTTTAAATTATAATAAAAATTAATTTCTTTAAAAATTAATTTCTTTTATTTGAAGTAGCGAATACATGTCTCCGGTAAATAAAAGGTTTAAATCTCGTATAAATCATTAGATATCAAGCAGACGACAGTAAACCATGCGTGAAATCGATTTCAGTAGTGACTGTCTGACGTCACTAATACGGTATATATGCTCGTGCTCCACGTATCTCGTTCTTTTGTAGCGGATCCGTGGTCTAGTGGTAAAACACTGGCTTCACAATCCAGAGATCGCTGGTTCGATCCCCCGCTGCACCTAACCTACTATATTGTCTTTCGCATGAGACGTTAAACCGAGGTGCAGTGTACTAGGTGCTATACACCGGGCACTAAAAGACCCAGGGTCACCTCTGGAACGGGGTGTCTCCTTCACTATCCCCGTAAACCAACTAATACGTCTTTCTGGGGGCGATGGCCATATGGGAGACAATAACACTCGATAAAAAGAAAAACAACAACAACAAAATCTCGTTCTTTTTGCGAAATAGCCTTGACCCCACCCACCCGCCCAAAGCGATTGTTGTTGTTAATTATTTTAAACCTTTTTGTAATGTTCAAATGTCCTGCCGAGATATTTATTACAGATGGCTGCAAATCTGTCGCGGGCGTCCACGGAATACATTCGGGTTACATTCACCAACTGTACACCACTCATCGTTATGACGTCGGTTTAATCGTCGGGCCTCAAATCGTGGAAAGCGGCGGCGCCATGGCATGGATACATCGCTATCGTCCAGAGCTAGATCAATATCCAGGATTTTGCTGAGAGTGTTTCTGCTACTTAACCTGTCGTGTAAAAGTGCTGTAACGTGTGCCTTCTTGCAGCGACATGAATGTGTATTAATAGCAAGGTTGTTAATCTGTCGCGGGCGACCACGGAAAACGTTCGGGTTACATCCACAAACTGTACACGACTCGTCGGTAAGACGTCTGTTGAATCGTCGGGCCTCAAACCGTGGATAGCGGCCATTGCATGGACACATCGCTATCGTCCAGTACTTGTAAAGTATCCAGGATGTCGCTGAGACGCGACATCAGTAAATCGAATTTTCAGTTCTGAGCGTTACGGAGTTTAGCACAGAACGTAGGTCTAAAATAACGCATTGCACACAGCAGGTATATGTTCGGTTCGTTCATGCGTATGGTTGTCACGTGAGTGATGGACACTCAGGCGGACATAGGCGGGAATGTGCACGGGGTTGTCATTGTTTGGTCAGTCCTACGCTATACTTCGACCAGTAAACTTTTACTTCTTTAAATTTGAACCGCATTAATAAGTTGGCTAAAATGACCCGTAATGTTTGTTGAGTTACATAATGTCCACAGTTACATGTTAATATAGGTTGTTTTCGGGTACAGTTTTCCAAAGTAATTTTACATTTGGCATCTGATAATTTCTGATGAAGTTTTATCTCTGGTTTTTACCCTGGCCTTGACATCACCATTTAAGGATGAAGAATAGAAGTGAGGTATACAAATCATAGTTGTACTGTGTTACAGAATTTATAAATCAAAGTTGTAATGTCATTTTATTTTACGATTATACTTGATTGTTATGTATTAGACATTATGGGAAACAAAGTGTCACCCAATGTGTTTGAGTGTTTCTGCTACTTAAATGTGCCATGTAAAAGTGCTGTGACGTGTGCCTTACTGAAATGAAATGAATGTGTATTATTAGGTAATTTTATTGCTGCATAATTGTGTGAGATATTGTTTTTATCACGACAGTTAATTTTTGAGATCTATGACAATCTGACACAATAACATATGTCATTATTAACTCAGTTTATATGTTTGGTACGTCATTCAAATATGTCATTTAGGCGGAAATTCTATGTCTTGGAGGTGATCGAAACCATTAAAATTATGAATAGATAACAATATATTGATGTACATACGTCCGGGGGAGGTAAACATAGCATTTTGTTGTCACCTATCACGTAGTGCTCGTATGTGTGAGGATGGCAGGAATGCTTTCAAAATTATTTTCGGGATAGTGTGGGCGTTTTAGTACACTTTCGATGGCACGGCGTGCTTAGGCTACCTGGAATAGCTCTTTTTGGCTTGAAAACCTACGGTACAGCGTACCGAGGATTTATTTGGCCGGTTGCGGATGGCCTTAGCGATTTCGCATGTATGTTATGTTGCACGGTACGGCCTACCGATAATTTATTTGGCCGGTTGCGGATTGCCTTAGCGATTGCGCATGTATGTTATGTTGCACGGTACGGCGTACCGAGAATTTATTTGGCCGGTTGCGGATGGCCTTAGCGATTGCGCATGTATACTATCTATTTCCGAACCACTAACGTGTTCGTTGAAATAGGAATTGCATACATTTGCGAAATAGCATAAAATGGTATGGATTGTCTGTTGGCGATTATTGCATAAACGAGACGCTTAATCAATAGTGCAACTGGGGTTGGGGCTTTCTTTAGGGCAGTACTTCAGGTCGCCTCCTCGACATGACTCAGTTATAGTGCTAGTCTATAGCTGAGGTTCATTTACTCTAGTGCTAGTCTGGTGTAAATTATACTCCGCCATTTGGCCATTTAATTCCATTTATATTTTTGTATTGTTCCTCTCATATGTTTTCTATTGTTCAAATATAGAATATAAAATGTGTTTACGTAAAAGTATCACATTAAAACATTATAATAAATATGAACTGACAAAGCTGGCTTTTTTTGTAATTATTCATCAGCCCTTGCTCTTGTTAATAAATTCGCGTAGAACAAGTGGATGTCGCCAAAAGATCAGGGATCAATTTGATAACTTGGCTACTGTAACCGAACGTGCATGATATAGACAAATGGTAAAGGACGGTTACACTTTGTAATACGAATAACTCTAACCGGATGAATGAATCGAATCTTGGTTAAGAAATGAGGTACTGAGCTGCTTTCTGAAATAATCTAGATTTAATCACCAAAATTCACAAAGCTTTCAGTAAGAATAACCACTATTACGTTGAATTATTCTGAAATTTTCGAAAGTGGTAAAATTAAAAACGGTTTTCTTCCTTGATCATTTTATTCCCGAAGAAATTTCTTCATGAGAAATATCGTGGAAAATGTTTTCTTGTCATTTTCATTATTGTTAGCATATTTACACATATACGAAGCATATGTTGCTATCAATTGATATCTTTTTTAATCAATTTTCTTCATAAATATGTGCGTGAATTTTTTTATATTCAGTGATTTATAACATGTTATAATTTACGGGGAAATACCGTCAATGTGCCGCATTATTATTAAAATGTAACTGGTATCTATGAAATGCATTTCTATAAAATACAGCACTGTTTAAAAGAAGAATCCTTTTGATGAAGGTGTGCCTAATTGTAGCTTCATGTGCTACTAGCAACTAGACGAATGTAAAAGGATATTAAAATGCACTCAACGAACATATTAGCATCCACTTAATTGCATCTGCCAGCTATCGAAATGTTTACACACAGTTTAAATATGGGGTAGGGAAAATCATATTTAAACAGTTATTAACTAAATCCCAATATTTAAGTTTGGTCATTACTGATATTGCAACTAAAATGATATAACATATATGTTAGCACTAGTCTCTATTTGTTTTTACAAAAGCAATAAACCATAGCGTGTGTCAATTGTTTTGATGCTACATGTAAATTACTTTCAAATAGCAGGACAATTTAAATATATAACGGGTAAATTTGTCGAAATATTGCATCTGTATAAACAAACAAAACTACTTATTATCGTATATCATTCCCAGTTTGCGTATTCTTTGAAGAGGAATAAAATAGACTATAAATACACAACTTACACGAGTTGTTTAATCTTCTAGTAATCAAACACATTTTCGTAAAACAGTTTGTATAGTACTGTAAGTGTTTTCTCTTGTGGTAAATATTTATTCATACATGCTTCAAGGACCCAGACATGGCGCTCATTTATTGGTATAATAAATGTTACAATTGATGTTTGCAGACATAATTTTCAACCTACGTATCCTAAAGATAACAGTACTTGAGATGAGATAAAAGTAAATGTTTTAAGGTATACGTGATCAAAAAAGAATAAGGTGTAGACACTTGCGGTAGAGGTTCTAACATACAGAGTTGATAAAAGTAGTCTTTACAACATGTTAAAGGACTAATTTAGTTTTCTCGTCACGAAAATGGGCAACCAAAACATGACAAAAAAGTTTCTGCATTGTATTTGTTTGTATTTGATATTTCCTTGTGCAGGTAAGACAAGTTTTCATAGATTTAAGACAAATATATTTGGAAGATAACGAAAGATAACTATACAGTGCAAATATATATTTTTTTTCTTTTTTTATTCAATATAATACATACAATGTATACATGTATATGATCATACAACATAGTGATTGTACAAAGCAATATAGTTCAGACGTGTTATACAAGATATGCTAGTATATATTTTTTAAAGAGAAAAGAAAAGAACAACAGAAGAATAGTTATGAAAAATGATGAGTTGTATAAAGTCGGAAGAAAGCCTACTGGACTTGTGTGTTTTGTTGTATATTCACAATGATCTTATAAGATTGAAAAAAAAATACAAAAATATTTTAGAAAGATAAACTAACATTAGAGTGAAATGTATATAAGTGGACAAACATTATGAGAATTTAATCCGATTCCATTTTTGTTCAAAGATTTGTAATGTTTCATTACTGAGGGCTATTTCTTTTTCAATCTGGATTTTTAGTTTAAGACTATGGACAAAACAATTAAAATTTGGTATTTGTTTTTTGTACTTCATGTTAAAGATAAAATATGTCATCAATATAAGAATACAATTCACAATATTATTACAGTCTATTGATTTCAATGAGTAAATTCCGAAACTTACATTTAAGAAAGATAGTTTAACGTTTAGTTACTGTTGTTCAAGAAAAGATACTAATTGATTCCAAATAGGCTGGATGTGTTTGCTCTCCCAAAAAAGATGTTCTATAGTTTCGATGTTTTCACCGCAGAAGTCACACAGATTTGAGTTAGATAATTTGCATTTAAAGAGATATTTATTTGTAGCTATAATTCTATGGATGTATTTATATTGAAAATTTCTCAGTGTGCTTTCAATAGTTGCTTTATATGGCATGGTAAATATGTGTTTCCAATTAAGTTCATGTTCTCAGAAAAGGACTTGCCAATTTTTGGGGTTTTGGAGTTTTCTGTAGGGTTTTTAATTTGTAGTGTGTAAAATATTTTATTCGTTTTGTTTTTTCTTCCCTGTATGTTTTCTACGAATGTTGTTTGAGTACATGGTATATTATTTGTATTGATTTCAGATTTAATATGTATGGGTATGTAGTGTGTAGTACTTCAGAAAATTATTTGAAGGTATTCTGTATATGTAGCATATATTAGCAAAAGAGTAGAAATCCTTAATTCTGTAGTCATATAATTGGTCGACATATTAAATGCTTCGTTCAAACCAATCTTTATAGAAAACGTCTTATTGTTTAAAGTTATGTCTTTATTGTTCCATAAAATAATTTTACTGCTGGTTTGGGTTTCTAAGTTATGAGTGACATCACTCCATGCTGATAGAACATCAGACAGAAATATGTTTTCGTTTGCAATTTCATGTAAGATAGTATTGCTGATGTTACATTCAAAGAGTAAGGAGTCACCATATTTTATTAGGATTTTCTGGTAGAATAATTTCCATTTACTCGTATTGGTATTTTCTATGTATCTTTTAACCCAGCTGCATTTGATTGCTCAAGAATGAGTCAATGTTCGTTAATTGGATACCTCCATTTTCTACAGATTGAATTAACTGAGTTCGTTTTATTTTATCAGGCTTACCGTCCCATATGAAATTAGATATTGCTGATTTTATATCGTTAATAACATCATTTGGTGGATTTGGGAGAACTGTTAATACATAAATTAATTTAGGACGTGCAAACGTTTTCAATAAAGTGTTTTTTCCGATTAGTGTAAGTTTACGGTGATGCCATGATTTTAAGCAGTTTTTAAAATTCTGTAATTTAGGTAGTATGTTTTTAAGAACTGTAGCCTTTTCATTATTTGTGAAAGTAATTCCTAACGTGGCTTCATCGGATGTCCAATTAAATTTCATTTCTTTTTTATATAGGACATTACTTTGTTTTAATATACCTACTCGTAGAACAGTACATTTACGTTTGTTTAGTTTAAGACCCGATGTCATTCCGTAAAGGATAAGGGACTCTATTAGGTTATGGAAAGAATCGTAATTGTCGTTTAAAAAATAAGTTGCATCGTCAGCAAATAGGGACTGTTCGATATCTTCATCTGGTTCTAGTGATATGCCTTTTATGTGTTTATTTAATTGGATGTGATGTGATAGATACTCGATGCAAATAATAAATAGCGATGATGAGAGTGAACATCCCTGTCGAACCCCTCGTTCGATGTTAAAACTGTTTGAAAAGAAGCCATTGTTAATGATTATACTGTTAATATCGGTATAGAATAGTTTGACCCATTGAATGAGACTTTCACCAAAGTTCATATTTTCTATGCAAGAGAACATATATGAATGATCAAGCGAATCGAATGCCTTTTCAAAGTCTGCAAAGAATATTAGATCAGGATTGTTTGAATTGTTGAAATAGTTTATGCATTCTTGGATAAGACAAACGTTTTCACCAATGTAACGTCCTTTTATGAAACCAGATTGAGATTTTGAAATGATTGATGGTAATTTTTTTTATTCTGTTTGCTATACTTTTACTTGCAATTTTATAATCATTGTTTAGTAAACTAATCGGGCGCCAGTTTGATAAGGATTTTAAGTTTTTTCCAGGTTTTGGAATAAGTGATATATTACCTTGTTTTTGTAGCGTAGTTAAGTTTTCGTTGTTAAATGAATAGTTAAGTGAAATAATTAGATGTGTTTTTATATCATTCCAGAATATTTTATAAAATTCGATTGTGATACCATCAGATCCTGGGCTTTTGTTATTTTGCATTTCTTTTAGGGCTAGTCCACATTCATATTCATTAAGCAATCCGTCGCACAGTTGTTTTTCCTCTTGCTTTAAAGCGTGATGTGTATTTTTAAAAAGGGTGTTATTTTCAACATTTTTTCGTTAATAGAGGGTTTCGAAAAATAAACCTTGTTCTTCTAGTATTTGAGTTATGTTTGTTATATCTTTGCCATTAACTACTAATTTGTGTACAGTTTTTTGTTCACTTCTACGTTTTTCAATCGTTGCGAAGTATTTTGTATTGTTTTCATTGTGTTCAACATGCTGTGCATGCGCTCTTAGTATTATTCCATTGAGATGTGTATGATAGATTCCATCTAATATTTGTTTTTTTTTATATTATTTCATTTTCAATGTCGGTGGTATCATTTGTGTTTGTTTGATGCAATAGTTTTTTAAGTGTTTCAATGGTTTTGATGGTTTCAGTTTCAAGTTTGTGTGTTTCTTTTTGTTTAAATGATGTGTATCTAATTGTTGTGTTACGTATATTTCCTTTAATTACTTCCCATAAGGGGTTTGGGTTTGCATCTGTATTATTTTGAACTGTATTTAATATTTCCTGTTTTATTTGTGTTTGATATTGTGTATCCAATAAGATGCTGTTAATAATTTTAAAGTATCCTGGGCCTCTTTCAGGTTGTATATTGTGCAGTTTAAGTTCAACTAGAGAGTGGTCAGTCATATATCCTGGTTTTATGTAACATGTGTCAATAATGTTGCAAAGAGATTCAGATATTAAAAAATAGTCTTATCTACAAAATATTGTTGGTTTTGTGTTTGAGTGCCAGGTGAATTTGCTTTTGTTTGGGTATACTGTACGCCAGATATCTATCATATTGTAGTTTTCAATTATGTTATGTAAAATTTTTCTATTTTTTGGATGAGTATAAAGGTTTCCATTCTTTTTATCTAATAATGGGTTCAGGACAGTATTGAAATCACCACCGATTATAAAAATTTTATCTTGGTTATTAATTATAAAGGATTGTAATGTTTCGTAAAATGTGGAATCATCTATGTTAGGACCGTAAACGTTGATTAATGTTATATGTGTTTCGTGTATTTTGATATCTATGCTTGCTAGTCTGCCAATTATTATTTCGTTAAGGTTATCAACTGTGATCCCTATGTAACTTTTTATCAGAAAGGCAATGCCTTTTTTATTAGTATATTGTCCACTGAGGTAGATGTGCAAATATCATAACAACGTGTATTACTAAATATAAATATGTATCAGCCACAAATATATTACTTGAATCCAATATGTGCTCATCAGTACATGCTTTCGTAAATGTAAAAGTTAACATATGTTTCGTTTTTACATTTTTAATGGAATAAACTTGACATTCTCTTAACGTACTTTATTCGTGGTCTTTATCTAAACGTTCGTTGTCAATAACCTTTTCGTTTATCATCCCCTTCAAAATTAAGTACTTTCTTAAAAATATAAATACAATTATGAATGTTTATAAAAAAAAATTTTACGATACAGTTGTGTAGATGGCTTGTTCGGAATTAAAATGAAAATTTCAGAGCTTGTAACCTGGGTTACGATAACGCCAGACATTAACAGACTACGCGAAGTAGAAGGTGCATATGTCCAATTTACCTGCCAAACATCGCCGGTAGTCCCCGCCCCGACTGTCCGGTGGTTCAAAGCTGAAAACAAGTCCGACATTCCCCCTATGGAATTCACAGATGGTTCTCAAATCTCCATACACCCTAATATATCTGGAACGATCAGTTCATTAAAAATAATACCAAGGATGAATGACAGCGGCATTGTCATATATTGCAAGGCGATGATTAACTTTACCGAAGTTGAATCACAGAGGAGAGTGAGTCTGGATGTCATGTGTACGTGTCAAATTGTTGTCACAAATAATACGCGTAAGGAATTGCCGTCATTTTAAATCGGTATAATATATATTGTTGGTGCTGCCTTTAAAACAAGAAACGTAAACATTTACAAACAGAGACTATGTTTTTACAATCGAAGAAACGGTTAAATTAAATAAAGTAAATTAAACATCATAAGACATGCTGCATATTATTTTTTTTTTAACTGTCATATCCCGATTTCCTGTTGACCGAATTGTGTCTAACGCCCCTTGGATATCAAAGATTTGCATACTTATATTATAGTTTCAATGAAAGCCAATGTCATGGATTTCAGACCCGCCGGGACGCCCAATTTGTACATACCGTGGTCGTGAGGTGACGTTTGTTCTGCGTGTCATTAAGGGATCCGACTTTGACGTTTGTTGTACCAGTGACAGCTACCCATCTCCAAAGTATGAGTGGCACATGTTTGACGGTTCTAAGTTATCTGGTGCATGTATGACGTTGTTCAACATACAAACGTCCAATTCTGGCATGTATGGAATCATAGCTACAAATGTGATGAATCTTACATTAGGTCCATCAATGACTGGGTTCAGCAGCATATCAATTGTTGTTGATGTTTTGTGTAAGTTGAGCGTGTTTGATTGTTCTTATCATTTTACTTTATTACTGATTTATGATATGTTTTTTATTATTAACATTCATATCATAATAAATGGAAAATAAAAACACGCACTTTACATTTCAAACGAACAAAAAATAACGACATTTCCATTCAAATCATTGGGCAAAATGAAATCATCTCTATACTCTAAATAGAATATTTGAATATAGTTTTAAAGCAATGTTGAACAATATAGCTAGCTAGGTTATCTACGTACATTGCACACACAGATCAACCTATCCTTCCTACGCTGACCGTAACCAACATATCCTTGCCAGAGACATTCCGAATAACCAGCGGAACCGATGTTCAGGTTTCGTGTTTGAGCCATGGTAACCCTTTGCCACGTTATGTCTGGTCGAGGAGATCGAAGGATTCAATTGCAAACACATCTATGCCAATTGCAAACACATCTGTGCTGACCTTGACCAACGTGCAGCACCCAACGCATACTGGTCTGTATGTATGCACTGTCATGAACGACATGCCCCCAACGTTTGACGAGTTTGTGCAAGGAAGTGCAGTTTCTCATGCGTTTATAGATGTTCTCTGTGAGTATTGTTATATCTTCCAAATGCAGCCTTTGTTTACATATACATATCATCAAACAGACCGGGTGCAATTTCCTTTCCCCATGCATATGAGTTTGGTTGGTTCTGCGGTTTACCCTCTCCCACACGTCTTCCTTACAGCACTAGATCACATCATAAGTCAATGGTTATTGGCACACTGTGTAGAATGTGTGCATGTGTGATATACTTTTACTTTGATGAAAAAGTATACTTTAAGAAAGTCCTTTATAAAACAGTGATTAAAATGATTATACATAAAGCGTAGCAAGTTTAAAAGTGTATGTTTTCACTGCTCACACATTTGTTTGCTCTTTTCAGATGGACCAGAGGTCCAAAAGATGAATGATCAAACGTTTCAGGAAGGCAGTCGATTTCAGTTCGATTGCCCGGTAACCTCTGGAAATCCTTCGGATATTTCAGTTCTTTGGACACGCGAAACATCTAGCGCACAGTGGGCCGCTAAGACGTTAACCATACCGTCAGTGCATTTTAGTGACGCCGACTTCTATACCTGTACAGCGTCTAACGTGCTCTTTCCGAGTTTCGGAGAGTCACAAGTGCGGATTGATGCGGGAAGCTTTCGGCTGATGGTTGTTCGTAAGTACAAGTGTTCAAATGATCCGGGGCATATTGTGTATTGCTTTTCTGTCTGTCATTGTATGTGTGTGTCTGTCTGTCCCAAAGCTTTTACATTGATCATAACTTTTGCAATATTGAAGTTAGCAACTTGATATTTGGCACGCATGTGTAACTCATAGAGCTGCACATTTTGAGTGGTGAAAGGTCAAGGTCAAGATCATCCTTCAAGGTCAATGGTTATTTTATTCTAAAATAGTTGCCGTGCGGCTTCAACGCGGCGCAGTAGGGGGCATTGTGTTTTACAAACACAGCTCTTGTTTAAAAAAATGTCATATGCGTGAATCGTTTGTATTGATATAGCTGTTGTTTTCACAATATAAAGTTTGGCTTCGATGATAAAGTGTTTTTCATAAAATGCTTGTCAATCCAGTGTGTATTGGAAAGATTTCGGCATCGGGCAGTAAGTGAGTAAGACAATCATATCATAGAACAAGAAAATGACAATGACAGCCATAAAATGTTTTGTAGATAAATATTTGTGTTGCTCGTTCAATTTAATGAGGTTTTTGGTCTATTTAATTTCTTCTTTGAATCGTTACTTGTCGTAGGTATCTTGAAATATTGCTCTATGACCGTGTGAATCTTAAGTTTGCTTTATCGTTATAAGTACAAAATGTAATAATTAAAACTAGCGTTTATTTCATTTTCAATTGTGCTGTATTTCCTTTAACAGCGGTTAATGACCAAAAAACATCTTACACTGGAGCTATTGTTGGCGGCATAATTTCGGGCATCACTCTGGTAACCATAGTAACTGTGTTGGTCTGTTTACTGAACAAGAATGGTCTCCTTCATAAATGCATCAAGAAGAAGAATGGTGAGCATTCGATCCTTATGGACTTTCTCAAGATCAATATTCGTAATTACCCGCTTCTTGTATGCATGAGATTAACCGCTGCATGGTCCATTTCAAGTTCTTAATGTTACAGTTAATTTGTTTGCATTTGCAAACACACAAAAACAGAGATTACGTATTTTCCGACCACTTTAACTTTGAAATTGACTGGACTGTTAATAAGATTTCTACCATCTAGCCGAGCTAATTTTTTATAAAATAGGATGGTTCATTTACAAGATCTTCTTCTAGAAAATGCGTCCGAATCAGATATAAACTAATCTGATATCAACATTTATAAAGATTTGATAGTTGATGCACGAGATATAAATTGATATTGCTTAATTGTGTTTCTCTTTCAGCCACTGTGCACTGTGAAATTGTGAAATAGACAAAAATTTCTGACCTAATCCAATGGCGGACAATACAGAGTTGTTAATAATTATGAAATGTTACTCTTAGAAAAGTAAAATTTACATTTAGAACATTGTTAATTTTGGAGTATAAAACTTGAATAGCAATTTTCAAGGAACAATGATGAAAAATAACAGTTGTTGTTTATAAGTTTGATGTCGATTCCCTACGCTACGGAGCAAAGATGCATATAAATAGAAACGCATATCTGCAACTGAATAACTGAGTCAAATATAATAGATTTCCTAATTTTTCGTCGAAATGGATGACTTATTGTTTTAACATAATGTTTTCCATGAAATTATTTTAGGTAGCTTATTAGTGTCCACTCTTTTATGCGATATTCGATAAATTGGCAACAAGATTCAGCAACATCGCTTATTTTTAACATGATATTCGAATTAAGAATCATGTGTTACATATTCAAGATCATCGGTGTGCATGTTAAGCAAAACGCTTATCATCGGTATTTGCATTCGGATAAGGCATCCATCCCTTCGTGTTGATACTTATATCAGTTAATGTATTAATAATTACATCGCTCTGTGTCTTTCATTTGATCATTTCCTAGAGTGCGCGCGGTTTGCTATTTAATTTCAAAACATCATTCTCATTCATGTTCGCATATTGAAATGTATTTACAATGAGCACTCGTAACTGGTATCTATATACAAGTATATCTTTAAGCTACCACATTATTTGCATAAAAGATGCGATCAACATGATTTCAAGTAATTTTTTTTTAATTATCATGTTTTTACTTAATAAACGGATCGTTGTATAACGGAGATTTGTTTTTGTTTTTATGAATTGTTGCCTGTGATTTAACGAGTGGTTTTGGAACAATATTTGTTCAAGTTGCATAAACACTAGTACAAATGTACTTCTATGCCCATTAGAAAAAAAAATATTCGCCCCATTCACAAAAGGAAACAAATCTTATTTGTATTATACATTATAAGAACTTAATAAAAATAAGGCTGTACCTTAAATAGATATTTAAGTTGAAATAAATAGATACATCTTTAAAATGGAAAAAAGTTTAAGGTCGTTTCGCTATGTCCGTCTAATATTAAATTGACTTGCTGGTAGATGCAGATCTTACCTTTGCACTTAGCCCCAAGTTATGGTTATATATGCCTACCGATTTGTTGAAAGAGATGATTCAGCTATTTCTGGCACAATAATTAGTTGATATACTATTTTTTCATTTTCTTTAAGTCTCCTTTTTATGAACTATTCCATGTGGTTAAATACGAATTGCAACGAATTGCATAACGAAAAAATCATGTAATTGGAACAAGACAATGACATTTACCTCGTTGCTCCTTTTAGGACCAGTGCATTAAAATATGTTCAATTTCTTTAAAATATAATCTTCTTAAACACTATGTAAATATGTTTATAATAAGTATACATGATCAAACTTCAATTATTTTATTTTAGAGCATTATTTTTTTAGTTGACATAGGTGTGTAGCTAAGTGTCATCTATCCTAAGCAGTTTATTGTTATGCTGTTACTCATTTGATCAATATTAAAAACAATGCTGAGATAGCACAATATTTTTGAGCATGGCTAGCAAAACAGTTATGCAATAAGTGGTTAGATCATACAATCTTTTATATTTATTGTGTATCCCATAGCGTATACTTGTAGATCAAACTCATGATTAAAGATACATTATGTGCAGCATATGTTCAAATGAAACGCCAATATCAGTATAATGAGAGAGATTATTAAACAAATCGACTAGTCTTTTATTTAAGGCAAACTAAAAAACTTGCCTTTTATAAGCATATAATGCAGACAACACACACCTTCACAAAAATATTAAAACTGTGGCCCCGCTTTGGAACGGCTAATCGAAATCAAAGTACATATTGACAAGCTTCGCAAGTCATATTTTTATATTGCAAAATAAACCATCAAAATATATTCAAACGTTAATGCTGTGGTATGTTTCAAGATAGAGGCTAATAATTGCACAACATGCTGATACCAATGATTATTAGATTTAATATGCTTAAATGATTTGTCAAATTTGGTGTAGCAAATAATATAAAGTTTGCAATGTGCTTTTTCATATATTATAAAAGAGACGATTTCGGGTGTAAGGTACAAGGATAGATCAACGTTCAAGTACGTTTCTGCAGACATATTTTATAAATATTGCTAAAACAAACGTTAATTATATAACTTCTCTACTATATGTTTGAAACGAAAATAAAACATGAAATTACAATTAAAATTGTATAAACTGTGTTTACATTATTACAAAATTGTTTAAAACGTATATAGATTATTACTAGTAGCACGCATATTCAGTCCAAACGTTTACTTTAGCAGCATGTATGCGTGTGTTGATTGCAAAATATAACGGTTCAATTCGCCATTGACAAATTCGTTCGTACATTTAATTGTTTGCAATTACTTAAATAAGTATTTGTGTTTATAATGATAATTGAAAATAATAATAAAAGATCCATAAAGATTTATAATTTGTTTTAACTTACTTTTAAAATCATGTGCTATGTTCATGGCTTATTCAATTTGTCAATCATAATAACATTTCTTGAATTGGAATTATTATTGTGATGCGACCATAATAAAAATATATGTAAAATGCACTTCTGTATATGCTAAATATCATGAAACGGGGGTTTTTCCGTCGAATTTCAATTCATGTTTTTAAACAGATATAAGATTATTTACAAATACCATTCTATATGTGACAGATTTTGTATGTGTAAGATTTTCGTTAAAACGCTTGCCCTTGAATAAAACAATGAACTTATACAATGTGTATTATGCAAATTTAAGGTTTAGTTTTGACGGCTATCATCGTCTGCTATTCATCTACCGACGTCGAACTTATTCCAAGAGGAGAAATGGCAAATTAAAAATAATTTTAAGAAATACGCATTTTTGACTACGAATTGCGACCATAATTATTCGCCTTTAGGGAAATAGGGATGCATTTATTTGCCGAGCATTGTATAAAATAGAGCGAGCCAGTATCCATATTCTCATTTTATCGTCAATCCTTCTTTCATCGTGACGTTAACGGATCCAATGAGACGCTAAAGAATTGCAAGACAGTGAATATTTTATTTATTTTTTTAACAGTGCAATTTATTTACAGCTTTTAACTGAATTTGCTAAGCAGCCATGTAAAAACAGTGATGAACACACCTATATTCCGAAACACCATTGCCTGTCTCTTCTAAACGCTTAACCAAGTGCATAGTTCTCCGTGCTCTCGTCATTATACGCCAACATTTGTCACGTCCGATTCCAAAAAAAAATGTGCTTTTTACACAAGAATAATGGTGTGCCCAACCTTGCATATTTATTTTTCACGAAAATATTTCAAAATATCATTAATCTTAAGTTGTTGTACCAATCTAAATAATCAACGGTCTTATACGCGTCATTAATTTAAAATTCTGAAAATTTAAGTTTTACTTTATAGGGAGATTCACTTTTAAGTCAAGGCTAAGATATGTAATAGTTTGCATTCAACATGAATAAGAGTAACTTTTTTTATTACATTAACTCTATAATGCCCTCTGGCGGGATACAGAAACTTGGCAAAATGAGGGGTTGAACGGGAGAAATCGTGTATTAACAAGTCGCTTTACGTGCGTTCAATATAAAGAAGTGAAACTCCAGCTGCTGGAGCAGTATTGAATTCTTATAATATACAATTATATATAAACAATATACATATTTGGATAATACTTTGAGTTTTAAAGATCGCATAATGATCAAGTATAGAAACGCAATTGTGAACTTTGTTAAGATCAAACGTATTCGCAAATATCTGACACGAGATGCAACCGAAACCCTCGTTCCCTCCTTAGTGAGTTCGCACCTGGACTATTGTAACGTCGTTTTGTATGGGATTTCTGACTGTGAATTAGCAAAATTACAACGAATTCAAAACGGTGTGCGCTAAGTTAGTTTTGAATCGAAGAACAAGAGAAAGTTCTTAGAAGGCACTCTACGATTTACATTGGATGCCGATCTAATCAAGAATTCACTTTAAGATTCTCACTTACATGTTCAATTGTCATACTGGAAATGCGCCAAAGTATTTGATTGAACTGTTAACACCAAAAGTTCAACGACGTTCCATCAGATCATCAGAGTCCTGCATCGAGTGTTACACCGTGCCATTCAATAAACGCAAAATATTTAGCGACAGAAGTTTTAGCACAATTGGACCCAAACTGTGGAATAATCTACCATTGAATCTGAAACAAATCACCTCGATTGACTGTTTTAAAAGAAATCAGAACATGCACTTCTTTAAAGAATATTTTTCATTGTTTTAACAAGTCAACGAACTTTAAAATAGTGACATTTGTGACAGTAAACTAGAAGATTAATATGTATCTGTATTTATATAATTATTCTATATCTTACTTGGTTTAAAGATGTTGTGATATGAAAATTTGTAGTTTTATATAATTCTTATATTGTAATTTGTTGAATATTATTATTTATTTATTTATTATTAATATAGATTATGTACCACGTAATTGAATATGTTTAAATGTAGAAACAGGCGTTTAAGCAAATAAACCAGTTTCAGGTTCAGTTTACAATTAGTTTGTAAAGTGTTTTTCACATCCATAAACTGGTCCACGCGCAGTTACTTCCCATTTTTCATTGGCTTCAGTTATTATGAACTTTGTTAATAACTCCAGCCTTCGAAGACTTTCCAAGCATAAATGGGGAACTTAATAAGCACCAGTTTCCTTCATCCATGCAGAGATAAAGGCAATGAATATTTCTATTTACTTTTCAAATTATACCATCTGTCCTCTCCTGACAACAGTTTATTTATTGGCAACGTCAATGAAGTTAAGGTTATTTCTCAATACTTTCAAAAGATCATGCTGTAAATATAAGTGTTCAGTTGGAACGAAATTATGTAGACCTGTACGAAAGAAACATCTATGAAAACAATGATTTATTCTGACGATATATTTATCCTGCACGACCAGTAAATTCATTAATAATTTCTCATTTCTTATTTTGCGCGGCTGCATTTCAACTTTGCATTAATCCACTGTTAAAACACATTTTAGATCAAAAACTGCCTATCCGAAGGTGAAGAGTCGTCATTTCTGATGATGACCGAGTGAGGCATATGTAAAACACAACCTTGAACTGTATGACGTCATATGAAATAATCGAATTATTTTGTCGATGTCGAATGAACAAGACATATAGTTTTAAATGTTATTTTAATTTATGTTGGTATGTGTGATTTGTTTATGCAATAATAGCGAATAAACACATTTTTCTCGGATAAAGAAATTCTTATAATCCCCATATGGTCGCAACTGTTCTCGTCCTAATGATCACATTCTACAAACACTTAAATAGCAAAAGTACATTTTTAAATCTGAAAATAAAAGGCTCTGATGGTTTTATATGACCTATTTTCTTATCATACCCCTTGGGTCGAAACAAGCGACACCCGATTGTCTCATGTTTTACATAGACTTTAGTACCAAAAAAAACAAATTGAGTATAACTACTTGATAATATCTGAACTTGTTTGTAAATCAACACTTTATATACATAATTATGCTATTGCCCTCCTTCCGATATATCGCAATTGTTGTATTAGTGTCTCCTATTGCTAGACATTTGCACGAACTAGCAAATATTTTGTACAAAGAGGCGCACGACCTTGGTTTTTTTCTCACTTTTTGCGTTAATTTGCTTTTCAATGCCAACTGCAAAACTTCTTGTTAGAGCGTAAATCATTGCCACGAGTTAGTGTGTGTTGTGTTATTGTTCGTCGATTCTGAAGCATTTACGGGAACGACAAATATTCAATAAGTGACTCCATCTTACAACATGAAATATAATGAGAAAAAGCATCAATACGCTACTCTGCAGATCAATTTTATATGAGCTTTAAATATTTGATTAATGGGTATCGTACCTGATTCTGTTACAACTGAATGCTACTGTAAAATATATTAAACTCTACGGACTCAATAGAATAAATATCAAATTACATCGAGGTGTTAAAAATGTTAACTGTTAAAAGCTGTAGCTTTTCAACAAGCTAGGTTATGTTAATTTCCAATGAACCTCTTTACCAAATGAAATATCGTGTTACAATTTTAGCTATTATCGATTACACGTATTTAGCCGCTTAAGTGTTCCGATATACAATTAATTGGTTAAAATAATACAGGCAAAGTTCACGAAGACTGAAAGCCACTTTATGCGTATATTTATTTCTGTTTGTGAAATAAGGATATTAAATTTCTCCTCCACTTATTAACTCGTTGTGTTTATCTGATAAAAACGAAATATTCGAAATGTATATCGAAATACTAACACGTGCAAATATGTATACTTAAACCAACACAATCTTTGATATATAGTATTTTGACGTTACACGACCTTAAAACCTTCTTTGTTGTGAAGCACTGTGAAGGTGATTCTGCTTAGGATTAAAGGAATGCTGAATGTGCTTGACACGATATCTGGGTTTTCAACGTTTCTATTCACCACATATTTTATTTGTTCAAGTAGAAATGTTCCAGGTCCTTTCTCTCTCCGAATTTTCGTATCAATACATGTTAAAAATGTGCATGCAGATGTATTACACCATTGGAAAATCATGCAGTATGTGGTTGTTGTTTGTGTTTTCTTTTTGCCATAAAACCAGCAAGGAAGTCCGGATCTTTAATATATGAAGGGGTCCGATATGTTAGTAAACCATGTTGAAGGCTTCTTTAAAATGGAACAGTATAATTTCGTATGCAATATGAATGAAATCTGATGCAACAGGTTACGTACACAATCACATTGGTTTTGCTTGTATAAACAATTATAAATACACGGGGTAATGTTCAATAGCAATCTCTTATTTACGGAATGTCTTTCTTTGTCCTAAAAGACACAAAAGATTACACCATTCATGTTATATCTGACGCAATTTCACTAGTAAATTGCGTCAAACGATTGCGTAAGACTGAATGGCGTCGTAATAAAATATTTAACACTTCGGTTTTGGTATGGTGCGAATTTATTACTACGAGCATTGATTAGGATGACAATGGTTGTGATTGCTTTATTTAAAATTGCATCAAAAGTTGTTAGCGTTTGTTTATATGGTTATAATATAAGTATGATCATTTCTAAGCGTTTGTTACAAGTGATTGGCACCGATATGAAATATACCACCTGTTTATGTTATTGCCATCAATACATATTTGCCTGATGTATTTTCTAACACGCTTGAAGCAAGAGAAAGAACACGATTTTCTCAAAACTTATTTATTGGTTTCATATTTGAGACAAACGGGCATACAGACAGACAGACAGACAAACAAAAAGACAAAAAGACAGACAGCCAGTCGTTTTTGTAACAGATTTTCATTATTTTACAACGGACGTTTGTCAATGTAAAATATATGTCCCTGTCTTGAAAACAATCATTTATTGGCTTTTTTCCATTAATATTAGGCTCTTAATACAGCACCTCCCTTTTTTATTTCGCTATGTGTGACCAGCAAGTTTTAATTATCATAAGCAAGGCTGAAGATTGCTCAATATATCTGCGTTCATAATGTGTTTGCTCTTATATAAACAAGACCATATGATGAAATGTGCTTCATCTAGAAAGAGTAACCCATGCATGGGGATAAACGATCTCTTTTTCTCATTATCCTTACAGCTTCTCCTCTGACGGCCTTGACTACGACTTCCCTCTAGTTTGCTCTGGAGCACAGTCTTGCACATAAAGTCGTGCCTGGTTACGCGTCCGAACCAAGCCAGCTTTCATCGTTTGGGGGTCGCCAGGAAGGCTACTCGCAGGCTCCGGACGCACTCGTTGGCTTTCTGCTTCATGAGGAAGATGCAGAGAAGACGTTTGAGACACGTGTGTTCAAAGGCCATTTTCGGCTTTTATAACCGCTTGAACCGTCAAAGTCTTTCAGCCTTAGAGAAGGATGAAGAATTGAAGTGCCACTACATGGTGGGTACGCTGATGGAGCTCCTTGTCCACAACCTGCTTTGTCTGGCCATCGCTGAGATTGCCAAGACATTTCTTATTCGGACCTCAGCAGTACTGGTTATTTCTTCCAGCGTCTCGTTGCTCTTGGTGATGTACGCACTGGTGTTGTTCTTTATGTTCACCCTATTCCCCAACTTCTGCTCGCTGACCTCTATACCGTATCATACGGCGTATACTCTCTTCTTGGAGTCAGTTAATAATGTTTTGCAAGTCTCTGTTGGTGCCACTCATGTAGTCAATGTCATAAGCAAATATCAAACTGTAGATGGGTCTGTCACCGAAGGAGGTAGGGGCGTGGTAGTCGAAGAAGAATGCTGCATATTGTGTTCAAGGCAAATGTCAAACAGAACATATGAAATATATCACTGACGGACGCACACCGATATCCCGAAGAAGTCTCCATTCTGTCCATTTAGAAGTAATGCGCTGTCGGCATTTCCATTGAGTTCTTAGATGCACCAGTCATTTTTCGATGTTGAATTCTCTCAAAATCGACCATATAAACATGCAAAACTCGGCCGTAAGCTCTGTTAAAGTCGATGAATTTCCCAAAGGGCACACGTTTGTGGTGCAAGGGTTCCTAATTAGTGACTCTGCAGTTGAAGATAGATATGTATTAACCGATTTTGAATAATGGTTATCCATTAATGATTTTATCATAATTATTTTGAAATTGTCGAAATGTGAACAAATAATTTAAAAAAAGAAAAGAATGCTTAAGAGATACATGTACACACATGTGAAAGTTAATAAAGACTAGTATGTTTCTTTTCAAAATGATACATTTTAATCAACAAAAACAAAACAATCGACGTAAACGCAACATGATTTTCTGAAGCTTAACGGGACATAAACAATAGAGGTCTCTTTAAAAAAAAGTAAGTATTCGTTCTCAACGAAATATATGTAAGTTTATCAAACGTTTTAACATAAATGTTAACAAACTTTTTCCAGTATCAGTGCAGGATCTTGTTTAAAGCTAACGCCGGCTAGCATACTTATTAGAATGCTTGATTGTCAATCCAGGAATATGAGTAAGATACTCTTAGTACGAACAAATAGATTGGGTTAGCCGTTACAGGGAGCATGCATAGTATGAAATACCTATTTATGTTATATAATTATATCGTCTGTTTATGAGGGCTTTGTGTGCAAAATGTTTTTATGACAAACATTGTACACCATATAAGAGTATGAAATATGATATAAGACATTTTCACCGTTCGTTAAATCCACATTTTTTTCAGGAACGCGAGACGCACTGTAATGGCGTTTTCCGGAGTTTTTTTTGTATTAGCAGTGGTTGTCGTTTCATTTAAAGCTTGCGACAGCGCATCCTCTTTCCTCTTTGATATAGTCGGACTAACATTTGACGTGTTTGATTTAGGGATAGGCATATTTGATATATTTTCTTCAAATAATGCGCAAGAAAAAGCGAAACAAGAAATATTAAATGAACGTGACGTGGTTCTTACAAATATATACACTTTGCATAATACTGTTTCGGAGGTGTTTATTCAGTTGCAGTTACAAAAAGGGTTGCAGAAAGTTGAAAATTTTGAACGATCAACTAGAAATAGATTGAGAGATGCTGAAAATATTGTCAGAGCATATCAAAATGAAAAATAAGACTATGGATATCTTTGCTAATGGTATGGAAGCCTATTTGCACGAGTTGTACGACATTATCCCGTACGTTTCCGAAACTCCATAAGCTTTGATAGCATACAAGATAAGTATTGATGCAAAGCATCAAAGGGCGTCGGGAATTTCAGTGTAAAAGGCACCCAATGAAGTTACTTGGAGCGATTTTTTTCTACTGTAAATATTAATATATTGGCCGATTATTTTAAACAAAATAGAAAAATATACTGGTATAACCATAATCTATGATTTTGTGTTATAACCCCCAAATAACCATTATTTATGATGTTGTGTTATAACCCCCAAATAACCATTATCTATAATTTTGTGTTATTATATAGTTCATTTTATTTACTTTGGTTTCCTTTTTTTACTGGTATCCGTGAACAGTTTTCATTTATGGAACAGAACTGTGTAGGTTTTAAAAAATCTGCTTCATATTGTAAGCGTAATTTCATATTGTTCTCAACTTTAAGGGGATATGATTCTGAACTTATTCTTACGTTGCTCATTTACGATAGGGGTTGAGTACTCATTGATATAAAAACACTGTAAAAGTTTGAAAAAAAATGGAACGAAAACTGTAAATTGTATAAAGAACTGCATTTAACAATACTTTGAAATTCAGTAAAAGATTATAATAGATTTATTGCTCCGATATTCATAATTTTCAATAGGGTTCGATTAATACTGATATAAAAACACTTAACAAGTTTGGAAAGATTCAGACGAAAGTTGTGAAATCTTTTAAACAAGTGGAAATTGTTTATTTTGTCAAATTTAATAGAAAAAAATCTGGACTTATTGTCCCGATGTTTCTCATTTTAAATCAGGTAAAAATGCTCATTGATATGAAAACACTGTAAGTTTGGAAAGAAACTGATGAAAAATGTTGACATAATCTCCTAACCAAGCAGTTTTTCACTTTTATTTTTTAAATTCAAAGAGACATAATTCTGGACTTATGGTCCGACATTGCTCATATAGAGTTTGGGTTGGGTCCTCATTGATAAAAAAACCTGTGAAAGTTTGGGAACAATCGGATGAAAATTTTATACTTCGAACAAGGATTTCAAAATTTCTGACATTCTAAGGAAGATAACTATGGACGTTTAAGTGGGATAATGCTAAAGGGCCCATACCACCTGGATGTAGCGCATCGCGCTCTATATGTGGTTTAAAAAAAAATCCGAGGAGTGCTTGACTCTAGGGAAACGGGTTGCTGGGACACAGCTCCTCATTGATAGGCGGCTGCTTCCTTTATCGCAACTCATTGTTACAATCAATAATACGTGTCGTGCTTCGCACTCTATATGTGGTAGGGATAGGCCTATGATAGACAACCATAAAAATACATGGATAATAGATGTGTTGTTTGCATTTATTTGTTAATATAAAAACACGTTATTTTTTATAAGATATTTAAGTGATGTAAGCAATTTTATATAGCGTTGTCACCACGTTGCATCCATTAATTTTGATAAAAATGTCATATTGTAGTAAAATGGATTTTAAAATGTCTACATAAAATAAAGCTTTATTATATTTATTAACCTGACTGAAAAAATTGTCAGCCGCCAAACTGTTCCGTTCGTGCCGGAACGCGGGATTGAACTGGGGGCCTTTCGATGACTGTTGCGTAAACAACTTCAGTCTAACGCTCTCCCAACTGAGCTATTCCGGCTGACATTTACTTATGTACTGCTATTGTGTGAAGTTGTGTATAGCGATCGTTATTATATGTATATTAATAAACTAATACATTGTACTTTTTCGTGCCACTACGCCTTCCAATAAACTTGCTTGCGCGATAGGTCGGCAAACATCGTACTTTATTGATTCTCCACTAAATAAGCAAATAAGAAAAACCACAAAAAATAATTTGATTATGTTTTGTTTTTATACAAAACATCATTTGTTTTTATACAAAACCAGAAAGATTTACGTATTTGCTCAGTCCCTGTGATCTTTTACCTGTGATCAGTTGTGGATCAGTTATTAATTAAAACAATTAGCTTTGCATTATTGGCAATAAATGTTGAAATAAATGAAATAGGCATAAATGCAGTACTTATTTACACTAATTTACACAAAAAAATCACCACTATGCAAGATATTCTTAAAACAAAAATATATACATTGATCCGTAAAATAACTTCTCCTCCCATAAGCGAAAAAAAGGCATTACATACTAGTCGCCGTCCAGGGCGACGCCAATAAGCCATTCGAAAATATAAAATGCTGATATTTATCTATTGCTGAAAGATCACCATCAACCTTTATCTAATCGTATAGAAATAAAATATTTGGTTGTCTCATATAAGGTAGTGTCCCTTGTCTTGCAGTGTTCTCTCTCAAACATTTATTTATCATTATGTAAAGAATGCACACTGATTTGAAACAAAGCACTAGAAACAATAGATTAAAGTCAACATGTAGTTTGCAATGAGATTTTTGTAGGATAATGTAGACGTGTCGATTATAATTACACTTGTGTTAAATATTGATATTAATTATAACATATAAGGGACAAGCAATACCCAACAAGTATTGTAAAATAATGATGGAAGGGAATGGTTACATTTGCAAACGTAATTTGATGAGTTTGGTACAAACCTTTAATTTCAATAAGAATATGAATGTTTATTGTCGGAAGCAGAATGTCGGTCTTAAAACTCATTTATTTTAGAATTTAGACTTAGACTCATCGATTGGGTATAGCAGAGTTAGATGGCATCATTTAACGACTGTCTTTACTGTAAATTTAACACATATTTCAATTATTTCTTAACCTGGACAGGTATGTGAACTGTACCGTTTTATGTAAGAAAGCTCTACCAAGATGCAGGTGCTAGAGTCATAAAGCACATGCGGGAGATGCATGATAAAATATAGAATATGAATAAACAACACATATTTCAAATACTGCGAACTTTTATAGCCATATAGTTGAGGTTGAATATTATAACCATGTTAATGCCACAGAGAGAGAATTGCATGTTCACTCGTGATATAAAGCTAGAAATAAGTTTACTGATATGTGTATTTTGATGCACTGAGAATGAGTATGTAATCAGAAAAACGCGTGCATTACTGGCTAAAAAACCCGTTTGTAAATATTATTGATATGATGTTAAATTGTTTATTTTCTATTATTTAGGTAGTTTGTGTACATGTTAAAGTGATATCACGTCATTGCTTACACGTATAACGAAAGGATTCGTATTCGAAATAGACGCTTTGCGTATTTTCACTGCTACAGTATAATTACCTCCCTTACTTTTAAATTTGCCAGGTAAACAAAATGAAATTGTAACTTGTTCTTCATAAAGTAAGTTAATTGTATGTCTAAAAATAATGTATTAAGCATTTAATGAGTATTTGATATGTTAGGAATGCTTCTAGTAAAATAATGCGTATATATACGGCTAGTTTCTGTGTAAGTGAAGGAGAAATGCTGATCGGTAATCTCCGTAGAGTGCGGAGGGAATTCGGAAACGTCGGTAGTTTCCGGATCGTGCCTTTCCGTTTGCTAGGTGGCGCTCTGTTCGCCAGTATATAAAGGCTTGCAAATAGACAAGTTGGGGAGTCGATACATCTGTAGTCGAGAAGACGCTGGACGACCTGTAAATAAATCTCAAATACACACACACCAAGTTGGGGAGTTTCAAGGGTGTGAACAATTAAATCGTTGCGTTAGGTTAGGTCTTGAAATTAAGCGGATTATCTTGGAAATATTGGATTAATAAAATAAAATTGGATTAATAGTAAAATTAATTTGGAAATAATAAATCAAATTTAGGGTCTAATAAGATCTTCTATTTGAAGGCGAATAGTGGAGTTAAATAAAAACGTAATTAGCGTTAAAGTGCTTCAGTGCAATAAGGAAAATTATCTAATTAATTAATGGGATATAATTAAATCTAAGTGTTTAATTTAAAAGCAAGTGCTCCAGTATTAGAAGGAAAGGTGATATTTAAGTGATAATTGTGTGGATAAAATCGGTAGAATCAGGGAAAAAGAAGTCTATAGCGTAGTACGCCAACCTTTTCCAAAAAAAAACAACCGTGACTTTAACATTATAAAATTCTTTCCTCGGTTTAGATTACCTGAGATCCTTTTAATTGATAACAGCAAGACATAGTTTATATATATTTGGCAATATCCTTTAAAAAAAGAACGCGAAAGATAGTAATCGATTAGTATTTTAATGTCTTTAATGTAATAGCACTGTGAAATTATCTGACATAAAGAAACTAGCCAATTTAACATTTAAAAGATAATCACGCCAATTTCAATAGTTTTTCATTAGAGTGTGCTTTTAAAGTTTAAACAAAATACAACAGTATAATACATGGTTTTATATTAATTCAATATTGTATTCAGTTAATCAACATACAATATTTTTCCAAGAAAAGCTATTTGATAAGAAAATAAGATACAGAATAAGCGCTTTAAGTGTAATGTAAAAAGACCCTTTACAGTATAAAAACCTACGCTCATTAAGATTAGAGATCGCGTAACAATTAGCACTTGCAATTTGCAATTGCCGCGAAAACAGGGACCCTCTGTTTACAACCAATTATCGGACTACCAATTAAGCGCCCAAAGACCCCTATTAGGCTAAGACCAATTAGAAGTAGATACCATTTACTATTCGACTACTCGCGAATCATTCATCAAACCGCTAATAACTGAAAATAAACTAACTAGAACGCGAAAACAGGGACCATCTGTTTACTACTAATTACCGCTGTACTAAGTAACAGATCAAAAGGGCCCTATTTAGTTCTCAATTAAGACCTACTAGACTACTCGCGAAGTCCCTATCGAACCGCAAATAATTGATAGATAATTAACTTCTCGCACGTAAAGAACAAAGAATTTTCCTCAATCAACTTAAATCCAAACACTGCGCGAGCGGCGAAATCGCAAACATAAGTACACAATTGCTTCATTCCATTACATACAAACAGCTTAAGGAAAACAAGACTGAGATTTTACAAGGGAAATAATAATTAAGATAAACTTAAGAAAAACGATTACCGTACACGTATTATTCTATATCAAACCTTACCGCACTTCCTATCATTACTATGTCCGGGCCATTTAAGAAAGTTCTCAGGAGAATGAAGAGGTCGTTCTCCAGTAAGGAAACCTCAATGACGGAAACCCCTAAAATCAAGCGCGCAATGTTCCGCCCCGGGGACATCTCAATTGACTCCGAGTCTGGCGCTCCGTATTCAGCGACGCGTATTACCGATGACACCTCAATAACCCCAGTCGTCCCTGTAATCGTGACTCCCCAGACAATTAATGACAATATGACCAAAACCCCATCGACCACGAAGCAGACTACTCCCCCTGCCAACAGGCCATCATGGTCCCAAACCCATAAACATGCCCCGGCAATATGGCTTACCTTTTGCCTTACCACTGTCGCGGTGATCTTCCCGCGAGAGAAGGCTAAGGCAATAGGGGAAGCCTTTATCAAACTGCTAGGCTCAAACTGCTAGGCTCAAACTGCTAGGCTCAAACTGAGAGAGTAAGACCCTTAAAGAGGCCAAAGCTGGTCTCCTCTTCGAAATTCGGGACGACGCACTCAACCAAGCTAAACATTTCTCCTTTGATAGATTTGACTTCAAGCTAATTGCTCAAACTAAACTTGCAAGGGGTGTCATCCAGGTTCCCAAAAACGCGGATATAGACAAATAAAAAAAACGATCTCAAAAACAAATCCAATGTAGAAGCAGTCCATAGTGGTCTTAAAAACAATGTCATTACGGTCACATTCAAGACGGAAAGCGCCCCAACAAATATACTAGGCCACAATGTTAAGCCCGCGCTCCTAGCAACTCTTCGATGCTTTAAATGCCAGATGTTCGGCCATGCGTCCAATGTTTGTAACAATAACGCGAAGTTCCCACATTGCGCGGGGAATCATTCGCACGCGTCGTGCAATACCAGGCACGCTAGGAAATGCGCAAACTGTGGCGGCGGGCACAGCGCGGCGTATAAGGGGTGTCCGATCTATCTCAAATACCAATCTACTATCAACAGCAAAAACTTAAAGGTTACCAAGCAATACATCAATAACCTTCAAGCTATAAATAAGCGACCCAATCTTGCCCAAATAGCTAAACAGTTAGTTGGTAAATCTGAAACAGAAATTTTGTCCATACTCAAAAACAAATTCCCCGAAAATGAGGCGCAATATAATATTGAGCATACCACTCCTACTCCGCCCGAACAACCGGCATCAACATCAACCACAAATAATGTAGCCACAAACAATGTTGAACATACATTCCGCCATCAGCAACAACAACAGCATAAGCTACCCTCCAGCTCACAAACTTCAGATCAACCTAAAAAAAATGCTCAATCCTATACTATCACCGCAACAAACAAGGCAACAACAACAACCTAGGCAACAACGCCATCATCAGCAACGACACAGGATATCCGACCACCCCGCGTATTCTCCCTTCAATATACACAGAAACCGGCTACGCATGGCCCGTAACAGCTCGACCCCGATCATGCGCCATAGCCTCCGCAAAGGACACGCGATTGCACCGCCGTTTCCGGTCTTCTTTCGCCACGCGTACGGAATATATTAAGTTAATCCAGTAGCCTTAAGCCCGTACGTTAGGTCAATTTAACACACCAAACCCCAAATGTCTGCGACAGTTCATACTCATAATATAAACAGTCTTACAATTATGTCGTGGAACGCCCGAGGGGTTACTCATAACTCAAATGCAAAAATGTACGAGCTTCAAAATTATGTTTATAACAACGAAGTGCATGTAGTATGTCTCCAGGAAACGAACTACAAAAGTAATCACAGACAAGTTCATTTAAAAGGATATCAAGAACCTGTGAGAGGTGAACAAAGAGGAAAACTTATAGGCACTGGGGTAGCAATATATATAAAAATCGGGCATTTCATTTACTAAAATAAACATCGATCAAGATTGCCCTATTGAATCCTGTGCCCTCACACTGTACTTGACTAAGCACCAATCATTCCGCATTCAATGCGTATATGCTCAAACTAAAGATAATACGTGTAAAAATTATGCAAAATTTTCCATTCAGTTGAACATAGAAAGAATAATATTATTGTTGGCGATTTCAATCTAAAACACCCCTGCTGGAACCCCGAGGGTGATCCACGATGCGACGATAACTCTGAAAATCTCCTAAAATTAATTAACAATAACAGCATAAACTTCCTTAACGACGGTCAAATAACGAGATTGTCTGATCGCGAAGATCAACCCGACAGCGCGATCGATCTAGCTCTTACATCAGCCCATCTTCAAGCTATAAGCGATTTCCATGTCATTGACGACTCGTTTGGAAGTGACCATCTTCCAATCATAATAAACATTAAGACAAGAATAGAGAATACCCTTCCGTCCACACAACACAAATGGAAAATACACAAAGCCACACCTGAACAATGGAACAACTTTAAAACTCAGTGTTATAATGAGTTCCTTCCTAATGTAGATAATACTGACACCAACTCTTACTTTAAATCCTATATAACAAAACTTCAAACTGCGCTTGATAACTCAATCCCTGTAAGCAAAACACCTGAAAAACTCAAACGGTCTGTACCATGGTGGAATCAAGAATGCACAGACGCCATTAAATATCGTGAAAAATGTAGGAGAAAATGTATCCGAATCAGAACCGGACCTAAGTATGACAAATATAGGGAAGCCCGCAAAAGTGCTAAACAAGTATTAAAAAAGGCAAAATTAGAAAGCTGGAACGAATTCTGTAATAATCTCTCACATAAAACAACTAGCAAAGAACTATGGGATCAAGTTAAGCGCATGCAAGGCAGACCCCCTACTAATACACCTATCTTTCGGGTTAACAACGAAGTTCTTGTATCTAACGCTGATAAAGCTTCTGCCCTGGTACAACATTATCAAAAAGTAAGCAGTGACGAAGGATACTCTGTAACGTTTATTGCAAAGAAAATAATAACAAAAAATGAATTTCCTGTCTGGTTACAATCTCTTACCGAGGAAAAAACTCACAAGTACAATGCTCCTTTTAGCCTGTTCGAGCTCGAATCAGCTCTCCTTACATGCAAAAACGGCGCGCCGGGCGACGATTACATCCATTATAAGATACTTAAACAACTTCCACTCTCGGGGAAACAAGAATTACTTGCCCTTTATAATAAATCATGGTCTGAAGGTACTCTTCCTGATGAATGGCACGAGGCCACAATAATTCCGATCCTTAAAATCAATAAGCCTAAAGACTCTCCAGCCTCATATCGGCCGATCTCTTTAACCTCTACGTTCACCAAACTAATGCAGAAAATGATAAAACCAAGACTCTGCGCGTATCTAGAAAAACATAACAAAATCTCAGAAGTCTAATCGGGCTGTAGATCTAACCACTCTTGCGAAGATCATTTTTAGACCTCACAGCCGCATTCGATAAACTATGGAACGAAAACGCCATTAAAACACTTAATACGTTAGGAATAGAGGGTAAAATGCTCAACTGGCTTGCAGCTTTTCTTACAACGCGTAAAATAAAAGTGAGACTGCATGACGCGACATCAGAATCAGTTGAGACTATAAACGGCTGTCCCCAAGGTAGTGTCCTATCTCCAATATTATTTTCCGTGACTATGAACACCCTAGACAGAGAAATTAAGGCACATAATTCACAAAATAACACTAATCTAATCAATTTATCACTTTTTGTAGACGATAGTGCAATATGGACCACATCAAAATCGCCGAATCTAGCAATTACTAAAATCCAAAAAGCCCTAACTGCAATAGAAAATTGGAGCGCATCGCATGGCTTCCAACTAAATCCCACAAAAACCCAAGCAATCTTATTCCCTGCCAGTGCACAAAAACTAGCGGCCAATGCACGTAAAGCAACTCGATCTAAGAAAACCCCTAACCCCCCACAACTTACTCTATGTGGTGCTCCTCTTCCGCTTCTTGACAACATTACTTTTTTGGGTATGACATTTGACAAATATTTAACATGGAAAGACCACATCCTTAAACTAGTTGTACGCTGCCAAAAGGACCTCAACTTTCTAAAATGCATCCAAAGAAACAACTGGGGTACGGATTAAAAAAGCCCTTATGCGTATCTATAAAGCCACTATCTGGGCAAAAATAAACTACGGAAGCATTGCGTACAATTCAGCCAGTGAAACATTGCTCAATAAATTACAAGTAATCCAAATTACGGCACTTAAAATTATAACTGGTACACGTAAATCTACAAGCACCGTTCTGCTGCACGCTGAATGTGGAATGATAGAACTGGGTCAACAAAGGCAAATTAACCAACTAAAATACCGCGCGCGCACGCTATCTATGGGACCACACCTCCCAATTAACCTTAGTGTTACTGAAGACCCGGCCTACCAAAAAAGGAAAAAGAAGAGTGGTCTCCCGTACGCGCAGAACGTGCTCGAGCTAGGCAATTATTATGAGACTATTGACATTAAAACTCAGGAACCTACATACTTTAGCTTAAGAAATCTATCAAAACCAAATATTGACTTACATCTAACAACATTAATTAAAAAATCCGACAACGACCCAAACAGTGGCTCTATAGCTCAAAACTATGTAACAGATAAATATGGGGATTACACCCAGATTTTCACTGACGGTAGCAAAAATGAGGAACTTGAAATAGCAGGCGCGGCTTTTGTAGTGTATCAACCCAAAAATGTCATTATACATCAGTGCAAGGTAAAATAAAATAAAGAACTGTCTATATTTGCTTGCGAACTAGCTATAATAAACAGCGCCATAAAGTGGCTTAATGAACTTGAAACCCACGAACGCTCAAACTACGCGATATTAACCGATTCTCTCAGCGCCTTACAAGCACTTAATGCAGGATCATCGAAAACGCGTCCCGACCTTATATGTGCAACATTAAAGGGAATCACAAAACTAGCAAACAACAATATCACTCTCCAACTCGTTAGGATCCCGAGTCACGTAGGCATTCCGGGTAACGAACACGCTGACCAACTTGCCAGAATAGGTTCCCATGAAGGTCTACCCTCTGATTTAAAGCCTAGCGCGCGCGAACTTATTGCAATCATTAACCAAAAAGGGTATAATGAACAGGATCACAAATGGTCAATTTACTGCGCCGATCATAATTTACCGATATTAACCAACCCTAGCCATAAGATTAACATCTATAGTCCCATTTAAAGGGAGGACAGGGCTTACTCGCGCATGCGCCTAAGGGTGACTAGATTGCACGGCGACTATTACAAAACTGTCCTCTGCCCCCAGTGCAACATTCATAACACGTTTGAACATCTTTTCTTTATATGCCCTAAACACGCTGAACAGAGACTAGAACTAAGTGCAGGGGTAATAGCGGCCTACAAAAACCCACTTATCATTAATCGCGACTCACTGTTGATGCCTCCAAGCGGAATCGCTCCTGTTGTGCGACTGCACGTGTTTAAATTTTTGCGCGACACGGGCTACTTAGATAAAATATAATATTCCGTTGGACTATTAGCGGTAGATAGAAATAACAACACATACCGTCAGTTATATACTGCTTCATTTATTCAAATTACTAATAGCAATCTTATGTACTAATGACGGGCGGGACTCGGACGATGGTCACTTCGGTGTGCACCATATGGCCACTCGTCTGGGCCCGAACTGAACCTAACCATATTATCCCGGCCCTATGGGAAAATTAAAATAAATAAATGAATAAATAAATAAAAACTCAGATCAATAATGGCAACTTTATGTACTAATGACGGGTGGGTCTCGGACGATGGTCACTCCGGTGTTGTCCATATGGCCACTCGTCTGGGCCCGGCTCGAACTTATATACTATTATTAATTAATTTGGTTCTAAAACTGTACCGTAAAACAATCCATGATATATGTAATTTTAAAGATTCCAGTTAATAATGACTATCTTATGTACTTATGACAAGAGGAAAATTGCATCAACAAATAAATAGATATAGAAACACTGCATGTAATGTGCACGCCGAGAACCTATATTTGTATTTGGGATCCAAATGTACTTTGGATTGGTAGTACATTACAATGCAGTGTCCAATAACACCTTGTTGACGTCAATACATAAATAAACAATACTATAAACAAGGCAAAGATGAGGGAGCTGTCTATAACGAACGTTCGCGGTTTCCTCGTCTGCGCTTTATGATATATAGGAAAATTACACCAATAAATAAATAGATAAAGACTAATAATACTAAAACGACGGAAGGGTACGTCCCCCCCCCCCCCCAAGTCATATGTCACTTGGCCCTTTTCGACCACTATGGATAAGCTCTAAGCCTTCTTTTACAACCAAATAGCGCCCTAGGTAACAAAACCCAGGGTTCCGCGAGACCCTCGCTTTCCTTCTCTTAAGCTGTAATCAGCAACAACGACGAAGGTAGGGGAAAAGCACACAGACAACATACTTCCACGCAGGATCGGAAGACGCAGTAAGTGCGCACGTGGGCAAATTTACCCACAGTGCAACCCCTAAAGGTGTAAATATTGTTGTAATTAAATGTGATTAGTTAACATTTTTCCCATATGTACAAGACTTAAACATGTTGAGTAGAGCGTGTCGGCTGGGCCAGAGGGCGCGCCTGAAGAGATATCTCTCGCCCGTGCACTCTGGCTCCGTTGACATGACATCCGTGCACTCTGGCCCCGTTGACATGACATACCCAACATGACAAAAATAAAAATAAAAAGAAAATGGTGACGGTATTTGTTGTTGTTGTTTCCCCTACTGTAGCGTAGGTGATGTTTTCTTGTAGAGTAGTGTAAGTTTTTTCATTGCATGCCTGTGCCTTGTTACGTTTGACGTTGAATTGTAAACCTTGTATTGCTAACCTGCACGTATTACCCTTGTCACTATGAGGATCAGATCGAATTAGAGGGATGGTCAGCATTAACATCCCAGATCTATTCCCTCCTGAACAAAATGCACTTATACATATAATTACCATCTGTGTAACCACTAGCAATATAAACAGGTAGAAGAACGTGCGCTCTCTCTCTCTCTCTCTCTCAAAAACAAATAAAGGCGCGTGAAAATTGTCTCCCAAAGAAAGAAAGTGTAGAACCAGATATTGTCCTCCCTGTACCCCCAACAACCAACCAGTCATCTCGGTCCAACCACACAAACGCAGCCCCTTTTCTACTATATTAAACTTCAAAACTATTCTGACCCTTGCAACACCATTAAACACCTGACAATATCCAACAGCACAACAGAGAGAGCCCATGTGAATTTACACCAAGACACAGGGCAATAGAGTAATATCTGTACTAATCTATGTTTATGTACTAACAAGTCCTCCGCGAGGGACGTTAAACGGGGGTGCAGTGTATCGGTGCTGTACAACGGGCACTTAAAAGAACCAGGGGCGCCTCTGGAATCGGGGTGCCCTCTGTATCCCGCTCGAACCCCCACTAACACCTCTTGGGGCGGAGAGCACAAAAACCACACCGAAACTATAAGAAATTAACATTAATGCCAATAAGGATAATGATAATCTAGAGATAATAGGAATACTGCAAAAATCATTTTGATAAAAGGCAAACCACTACATAATCCATAAAAAAAAAAAAAAAAAAGCATCTAGTCACATTAAGGTTTCATTGGCCATCGTGCTATGATGTATAATATGACCTTATTTTCTCCCCTGAAGGGTCACAGGGGCAGGTCGATACATCTGTAGTCGAGAAGACGCTGGACGACCTGTAAATAAATCTCAAATACACACCACACACACAAGTTGGGGAGTTCTCCGGTGTATGCGAGCGGATCAACATCTGAAGAAAAGGGACGTTACTCCAAAGAACAGTATTCTGGAGCAGTTGGGTATTTACGTTAGCTGCAAGCTTTAAACGGTGCTTCCCGGGCTGCAGAGTTCCTGTTTTTTGGAGAGGGTTTTCAGAGTGTTGGATACTACGGACGTCGTACAAGGCAGTGACGGAAGCTTCACCTAAGGCCTTGGGGTGACGTGAGCCAGTGTCTTCGCGGAAGCCAGTAGCCTCACGGAGGCGGTAGCTAGTAGCTTCACGGAAGCTGGAGGATTCGTTGAAGGCATCGATCCCTTCTCTTTGGTCGCATTGTATATATCTGAAGCGACTCGATTATTTTAAGTTTATAATCAGAAGGCAGGTAGCATAAGGAAATTTATAATTACATTGTTATTTTGTAATTGGCCTTCCGAGGGTTTCGGAAGGAACATCGGCATTGTGAGGCCGCGCACATAGCGCTCGGTGGCGGTCTCAGGAAGTCGGCGGTTCGCGCTACACACGCATTGTTCTATACAACACAAACCCATTGCGCAGTTTCTGATAAAAGCCTTTCTTAATAACAAACCACAGGAGTATATTACAGCTGTACTACCCAAAAGATAATGCAAACGGCGTTAATGAAAATAAATTATTCCTCGACTTAACACAAACTTTTTACTTGAAAATATTCAATGTATGTTTTGCCACACTCAAAACTAAGTATTATTGGTGTTTGATTTTATCTTGCAAATAAAATTGTGCACTACTACTTTTGAGTGTGTGTGTGTTGTTTTTCATTACATGTCATTGCTTAAGAATCACAAACTATTTACATGTTTTTGTTAAGAAAGACTATTGTGTTTGCGTTTGAACAAATATTTAAGCTCTTTAAAGACCTTATATATATGTGTGTATTTGTTCTTTGAAACATGAGGTGCTTAAACAAAATAAAGAAAATAAACAAACCTCTGCTATCTTTGTAGATTACCCGGCGTCGTACGCGATTGGTCTCGTGAAAAACACTTACTTTCTCCTGCCAGCATGCGAGATAAAGCCGACCTTCTCCACTCTATCAAATAACCAAACACTTTGGAGGAAAGATTTGTATGCAAGAGGCGGCGCTTATATATGCTATTTTAAAAAGGAGATAATTTTCATCGCGATTTTCTTGAGTGTTCTTGCGTGAAAAAAAGAGAATGCAGTGGAATTCGTCGGAGTAAATTAATTAATTAATATCGTTAAATACAATATGATAAATAAATTCCATTTTTGTGTTATGGTGTGATTAAAACATCAAATGCGTACACGAATAAAATAGAGTATGAAAGAAGTAAAACTATTCAGGCGTGAAACTTTTTTAAACATAGTTCATACAGTTCTTGTATTGGATTACATAAATACAATAGTTATAATATTTCCGCTACACAGATTGAACATGATCAATCTACCACGTGTCAACCTGATAATTAATATAGATTCTTTAAAGAAACTTCTTACTAAGGTATTTCACCTCAACCCTTAGTTTGCGAATGCAAATGGACTAGACTTTGTCAGAGTCCCAAACATGTTTCTAACATTTTCTAACCTGTTTCAGGGTAAATAAGTTTGTCATATTTAAAGCCAAAATCACTTAATTATTTATAATAAAAACAACGGAAAAAACTAAAAACAAATTATAGACATGAAACATCATAAATACTTTCAATGCACCCTATGCTCGATTTCTCGTTGGAGTACAGTTTGCAAATCAATCATGAAACATAAAATGCATTAACCATTATTCAGGCATCGGTCATTTATTTTTATTTAATCGTGTGTATTTCATAATATATTGCATAGCCCTACATTTCATTCAATTTACAACTATTTAAATACTAATACTGACTACCTCTCGCCCACCAATCGATCCGGAAACATTTTTTAATACCAATACATTTTATTCATAAATAAGTGGAAACTTATATTGTATTGAGCCAGCGTATTTATATTAATTCAGGTAATATAATTAATTAAATTATTTAAATTAATATTTTCTAAATTTAAAGAGGTGTTAACAAAAATTACTGGAAAAGACGTAAAAACGCCCATGTAAAGGTCCAGATCATGAAATGTCAACGTTTCTTATATAATATAATTTGCAAGAAGACTTTAAAACTATTGAAGTAGAAAGATACAAAATATTACTATTATTATTTTATTATATTGAGTTGTTAAATTGGGGTAATTTTCTCCTTGTTGTGTGTGTTTTTTTGTAGATGTGGTTGTTTTTATCGTGTTGTTATTCATATGATTATGTGTGTAATCAAATAACAGCAGTCCAGGTATGTTTATATGGTATGTTGTTCAACTTTTGTCATATCGTTTATCAATTGTATCATGCCATAAAAAGTTGACAATTAATAGGATTTACATTCCATGCTTTGTTTTAATTATCACATGATATATCTTGCTTTTATATATAATCATCACGCGTCATTCATTCCCTCCGAAGTGATTAATGGTCATGCTTCAATTTTAACCGCCTAAGCCGCCATTTTCGTTTCCGTTGCATATCCCATTTACCTTTTGACAGATTTGTATGCAACTTGCCTAATTTATTGAGGGTATTTAATCAATTTACAGAAGGCATTAGTCAATCACACCGCCTCAAAGTAATTTTTACGCAGCATATTCGTTATATTGTTATTTTGAAGTTACATACAAACGTATACACATATTAGGAAACGTGTTAGACATTTCACGAGACGAGTATAATGTGAGTTAATATAATAAATGAAACAGAGAATGATGATTGGTTTATCAGAAGGCATGAGTCAATACATTATGATCAAAGTCCTTCAAGCATTAACGTTAAGATATCTTTTTTGTATCCGATCCATTTTTCTTACAGAAATTTACGGCTCTTCATGAAATATGTCAATAAATTAAGGTCATCGAGACGATGTGAAGAAGGCCTAAGTCAGTTACGACTTCCCAAGACAAATGTCGTACTTCAAGGCCAAAGGTTGGAGCCTCTATTTATGTGCCTGAGCAGTATACCCATTTACGGATTATCATTTAAAATTGGTTGATTTTTAGGTAGTCGAGATTTTGTACAAAACGCATGAGTCAGTCCCGCGGGCTCAATAACAAGGTCATGCTTTAAGATCAAGTTTTCATCTTTTATTAATCCGGTCCATGTTTCGTCTACCCATGTTATTTTTTTAATCAAACTCGGCTAAAATGTTGATTTTATTGAAACGATGTTCAAAGGATATGAGTCAGTCATGCTGGTTCCAAAACAAGGTTACCACCTAAAGGTAAAACAAAACTCCGCGTGCGATATAGCTGTCTCTTGGACTGCATATCTTAAATCATGAATAAATATACTTAATTAATGTAAATGATCAATACAATCTTTTATTGAGTTTTGTCTTGATGATGTATTTATATTTTCTAAGTTTGACTGAACGAAAAAAATTATTTTGGAATGGAAGAGACGTTGTATCAGCCCGCGATTATTTTATAAGGTTATATTATACATGTAGGTATATGTACAGGTCAGTCAGCTTTGGAGAACAAACTCATGAAAAGGAATTACCATCGCGTTTATGTTTTAAATACTTAAGTCAATATAAATAAATTTTCCGAACATTGCGTATTTATAAATCGAACATCGTTAGTTACATGTTTTAAACCAAAAGTATTTTGAAAAAAAGGATTTGAAAAAACGCAAGCAATAAAGGAGTCTCCTACTGGCCGGGTGAAAACCCCGTCGAATTAAAATTTCCTTTACGTTCAGTCGCCTGAAATTTGACGTGAAAACAAATGAAGGGCCATGCATATCACTTTTCGACTTTGACCACATTTTATAATCATATTTTATGTATTTCTGAAAGCATTTTTTTCGGACGAACTGATGGACGGATAGGACGAATGAAACTACCGATGAAATTCGACAAAGAGACAAAATATAGCATATAACCAAACAATCATACCAAGTTTCATTTTTTAGGTCTTATGAACGTGTAGTAATAACATGTTGTTCTATTTTTAATAACAACGACCTGATCTTTTACTTGTTGTGAAAACACAAAAATTAATTGCATTACCCACACATGGCCTTTTTAAAGTATACACTGTTGTTGTTTTTTTTAAAGAATCTTCCACTTTTTCGGTGTAATTAAAGGACCTTGTTATTATATGTACTTTTCTTAATTGTCAATTTTGCGGACATACAAACTAAACGAACACAACATACAACTAAATGTGTGTCTCGCGTTTCGTGACAATACCTTTTTAAGATTAAACAATATTTCAATTTTTACGAAAGGACAGACATACATACGGATGAACGAAGGAAGCAATAGACATACAGATGAAAAGAAAACCAATGCCTCAATGTGTATACCGACTTTCATGATAATATCGTATTTACTTTTTGAGTTATTACAATCTGAAATGTTATTCTTTTGTCAGTGATAGCAACCTCGGTTTCGTTTCTGGTGAAAAAAGAGATCTTGCAAAACGTGCAACGTTTGCTTTTTATTTCAAGTTTTATATAGCTTAAGTACTTTTGATAAATAAGAGGAACAATGTTTGCGGACGGACGGACGGCCTGACTGATTGACCTAAGGACGAATGGTAAACGTATCGTACCATCCGGTTTAAACTGCAGGCAATTTATATTTGAAAATACATTTAAGTTTAACTACATAGATTAAATACGCTAAATACATATGTTTTTGAATGTTATGGTTTAATGTGGTTTACAAACAATATGTGTTTTGACATATACATTTTAAATGCCCTATCGAGTTTTGTTTCTTTTTTATTAATACTTAAACTTGTTTGACCTCTTGAATTATATTCTCTGTTAGTTTGAGTGAGTTTTTATATTCGATTGAATAAATATTATAAAGTCAATAATTTCTTTTCATGTTCATTTTTTAGTTGTGGTTGAGACTTACATACTGTTCAAAATTTACATTACGTTTATTGTGTTCGTTGCTACACATAATTATGGAAATGTGGAAGCGTTTCAAATTGGGATTGCATACAATGTAAAAAAAACACGTAATCAAGTCAATTATGAACAAGAATAACCAATATAATATTTAATGAAAAGAACAAGTATTCTTGATTGGCTTTACATTCACCCACACGTTATGAGCCAGTTTTGTTTAACAATCTAATGTAATCACTATTATTGAATTTATTACTTAGTATGGAAAACACAGTAACCTGTGTAATTGTTTTCGATCACGTCATGTTAATAAAAGTAAATTCCAGACGTTTTCATCCAGGGAGAGTTTAAGATAGCATTGCTGCAACGAACTCCCGTCACTCATTACGTGACTATTCAAGATATCGGGTCCTTTACGATCGGACATCATCTTCGAAGGATGTGTCTAAAAAAAGACAATTAATGTATATTTAAAGTTACATTTAAAAGATTATTCCATGGGCATCTCTTAGAATCGCTGTCTCAACGATACAAGTTACACCTTATTAGGGCGACGTTTTTCATTACAATAAGAACAATAACAACAATAGTGGTATTGTCACGTGTCACGAAGCTATCAACAGTTGTTACTTAAAACGTGATCAAAGTGGCAATCGAGTTATTATATCTGTCATTAAGGATTCTGATAAAATACTTGAAAATGGATAGGAAAACTTTATTCCGATATAAATGTTAAATTGAACACTCCAAATTAATGTTGTAAAATGTATAATAAACCTAATGTCTCAAGACAAGGTTTGCATATTGCAAAAATATATTGCCATAGATAACAAATCAACAAAAATGATAAAAGGGATAACAAACTAAGCAGCACAATATGTAGTAAACATTTTCATTTATTAGTTCTAACATTCTATATGTACAACATACTTGCTTGACACGTGTAAAAAAGGAACATTCAAAATATACAATTTGCGCATGGTATATACAATTATATTACATTTGATATCTCTATGCGTTGTCTACATACAATAAGTTGTTTAGAGAACAAATATATATATACAAGCAATAACATAAAATTATTAGTATAGCTAGTGAATAATAAATTAAGCACTTTATGTGTGAACAAAATTCAGGTTTCCATTGTAAAATACCCGGTATGTTTTTTGTAAAGTCAAATTATAGTCAATCTTAAATATAGGATTTATTTCCAAATACATCGGGGCAGAAATGCCCATGAGTACACAAAAGTATACACAAGATGTTCTACACATATCAAAGTCAAGGTCATAATAAAACATGCATAGTGTTACACAATGTTATGAAGTATAATATATTCTCTATAAAAAAATACAGAGACATCTGAACAAGTGAAATGTTTTACAATCCGATAATACAGCATTTGTTATATAATACGTAGTACAGACTAATGAATGTACTGAGGAAAATATAACATAATGTAGATGTTTATTCAGGAAAAGAGGCAATATGCCCATCATTCCGCATGTAACACATGGCAAAGAAATATATAACCGGTAAATGATGAGATATGTTGCATCATGTTAGATATCTGTTAGATATATGCTGATACATCAGCATGTAGTTTTGATTGTGAAAATACAATAAAAGATAAATAGATAAATAAACGTTTGGAAGCAATGGAAGGAAAAAATAGAAAAAAATTAATATAGCGTGTATTTGTCTTTGACCAGGGTTATAGGGTCATTTCGGAGAAAAATGTAAGTTCTAGTCTAATGAAAAATTAAAAAGTGTAAATTTAGATATACGGTATATTAAGTATATATTTGAAACACAAAGGTGAGTTAACACAAAATGGATATTAGATCTAGGTAGCCTTTTTTTTGGGGGGTGGGGGGTGAAATTGTATATTCCTTGTTAGAAAGCCAAAAATATAGAAAAAACTCACGTAGGCATGCCATAGTGTTTGTTTTCAGGTACATGTACACATCAGGTGCATTTATCAGTAAAAGTTATTTACATATATATTTACATACATGTTTAACAGTATACAGAATAACATTTTTCATATACACACACACACACACGCATATATATATATATATATATATATATATATATATATATATATATATATATATATATATATATACAAATATTTGGTATCATATAACATTTTTACAACGTTGGTAATGTAATTGGTGCATGTGTATTTTGCGATTGATGTTGGTCTTGTGTAGCCTTTCATATTCAAGCTCATAACGATATTACTATCAGATATATTAACGCATGCTTCCGTTACACAATCGATTTATAAGTGGAGTAATGTGTCTGGAAATAATCGCATTAACTACCGTCGTGGATACAGTTAAATGGATTTTATCATGGTAAGTCAACGTTGTAAGTGTGGTACAGTTTTACAAGCTTGACAACCTTACCCGAAATCAAAACGTTAGGTTGAGGCGCATGTGTACAGTTGACCAACTTTTATTTAATAAGTGTGTAAGTCTGCTCATGACTCGTGTTAGTCAAGTAATCTAATTCAAGGAATTAGGTTACTTCACATGGTAGAACTATATGTATATACAAATGATACAATTGAGTGGCTTGATATGTGATGGCCAATTCATCATGCTAACAATTTTTGAAGATTTAAAAGTTACACATTTAGACAATTAGACAATTAGAGAACACATTTATCGATTGTTATTTGTTATGTGGTAAACAAATGCATTGTATTTGCGTTTACAAATAAGTAAACCTTACAAATTATGCACATTTTGTAAGTTTTTGTAACAACATAGTATACAATAGCATGGTATATGATGGACAACTGTTATAAACTTAGATACACAAATGAGCAATATACATATACTGGCTTACATGTTAATAAAATATGATGTTTACTAATGACGTTTATTTGATTCTTATGTTTGCAATACACACAATAAACATAATTGTGTGTTATCGGTGTTTTTATGGCAATTTCGGGGCCGATATTCGGCCCCATTCCCTTTAAAAAAGAGTATATATTTTTCCCCGATTTTGTAGAAAAAAATCCCCTTCAGAATAAAAAAAAATTACTTTTTTTTAGAAAGAACTTTCTTATAATAAATATTTATTTTATAACAACTAACAACGTAATTAACAAATTAATAATATAATATGGTTTTGAATAATTATAAAGAGTTACATTAAATAAGTATTTTCCAAATAAGTGTACTTTTCATATGAATTTCATGCTTTTCCCAAAATGATGTATCTGCATATATTGTGTCAATATTTGATAATAATAACATTCCAATTTGGTCCATTTTATTGATTAAAAAATGCTCAAATTTGCTATTTCATCGAGTAGAAAGTCCCAATTAGACGCAAAGTGGCTAGGAAAACTGAGAGTGTGCATGAAGGCTAAACTGTCTGAAACTAATGTTGAAAAAAAAATTGGGATATATTTTAGAATCAAAGCACTGAAAGTACTGGTTTGACGATGCTTTTGAAGAGGATGGATATATAGAGGATATTTGTTTGATTCGGCGGAATATCGATTTTCCCAGAAAAACAGCGAAAAATATCGATATTTTCACTGTTATTTTTCACTGTTTAAAACAGTGAAATACCAGTTTATTTCACTGATATTTCTGTATAAATCACCGGAAAGCATAAAGTAAATAAGCATCCATTTAAGTTTATCTACATCACCGCAATTGTGTAATTTTTATTGCTTGTCATTTATCCGCATGTCAATAGTTAATGGTTGTGGTGCAATCGTTTCCGTTCTTGGAGACTGCACTCCCTTCAATGAGATTTATTTACCTAAATATCTCATATTTCAACTTACAATTCTTTTGGGAGTAATGGTACAGACAACTGGAAAAAACAGCAACAATATGCTAACCCATTATTTTTCGAGGAACATAATTGAGAATTCCTGTGCTAGCCCCCAATCACAGTATGTTGGGGTATAATAATAGTCAAATTTTGTTTTTCTTCTCAAAAGATTTTCGTAGATTATAAGTTGAGGAATATATCATCCAAGACTACAACTTTTAGAAAGCCATTTTTTTCATTTATTTTTATTGATAAACAAGGTTTTGTAACAATCTATACTATACATAGATAGCTTTAACAGCACAATGTGGCTTACCTGAAACTGATTGTTTCCTAGTGGTGTTTACTAATTTTTCATGAAAATCTAGAAAAAAAGGCATTGTGAGTATGAACAAACTATTTGCGTCTATCCGGTCTAGTTGAGCCTTGTAACCAATTTCCTACTTTTATTTATTTGAACATTCTGATCAACTGCCATGAAGATCAGGTAAAAAATGTAAGTGTTAACATAGATTTTAATGATTTTAGTTATTGATCAAATGCTTGGAATCACATGACCTACTTTGGAACGTGACCTGTTAATCATTGAGACTAGACCTTGTGACCTAAATGTTGAATATGCTACTTTCAAGCTTGACATTGAAATCATTTAAAATAATGTTCTAACCAATTTACAAGTGGATCAGAGACAGAATGTGACCACTAAAGTATTAACAGACCTTTTCTTATATTTGACCTAAAACCCTAATTGTAGATAGAATAAGAAACCTAAAATGACATAGAAGTGACTAGTTTAATAAGAATCTGGCAAAGAGCTGACACTCAAATTGAAACATTGTAAAATGATATCTTATGTGTTCACAATAAACTTTGGATAAAATACAACAGACAAAGAGTGATAACAAAAGCTCACCTTGTCACATCATTACAAGTGAGCAAAATAACCAAACTATGACATCATATAATTGCTCAGTTACTTCCAATAACAATAAAATGTTACTTTTGAAACAAATACAATACCTTCCCTTTCTTACTACAGGCTGTTCTAAAACAAGATAGCCCTGTATCGCTCACCCAAAACTCCTTCTATAGTGTCAAAAACTTGTGTATGATTTGACTAAATTGTAACCTAGCTTTTGCCTGCACATGACCAACTTGCAAATTCAGCTTTTGATTTGATTAAGATGGACATTGTTAGCAATTTTCATGAAAATCAGGAAGAAAATGTGACCTGTAGAAAGATTAAGGAAGTTTTCTATATTTTGACCTAATGACCTAGTTTTCGACAAACTACCAACTTTCAAACTGAAACTTTATTTCATCGAGATAACATTCTGTCTAATTTTCATGAAGATCTGGAAGAAAATGTGACCTCTGGAGTGTTCACTAACCTTTTCTGTGATTTGGTTTGTTGACCTAGTTTGAACCACATAAGACCTACTTTCAAACTTAACCTAGAATTGACCGAGATGAATATTAACCAACATAAGACAAACAAGGGCTGTTTGTAAAACATGCCCGCCCCCCATATGGGCTATCAGTTGTAGTGGTAGCCATTGTGTGAATATATTTTTTGTCACTGTGACCTTGACCTTTCACCAAGTGACCTGAAAATCAACAGGGATCATCTGACAGTCATGATCAATTTACCTATGAAGTTTCATGATCCTAGGCCTTACTATTCTTGAGTTATCATCAGGAAACCTTTTTACGGTTATGAATCACTGTGACCTTGACCTTTGACCAAGTGACCTGAAAATCCATAAGGGTTATATACCAGTCATGATTAATGTACCTATGAAGTTTAATGGTCCTAGGCGTAAGCATTTTTGAGTTATCATCCGGTTACTATTTTACTGTATCGAGTCACTTTGACCTTGACCTTTGACCTAGTGACCTAAACATCAATAGGGGTAATCTGCAAGTCATGATCAATGTACCTATGAAATTTCATGATCCTAGACGTAAGCATTCGTGAGTTATCATCCGGATCTCATTTAACTGTTTTGACTCACTGTGACCTTGACCTTTGACCTAATGACCTGAACATCAATAGGGGTCATATGCCAGTCATGATCAATGTACCTTTGTAGTTTCATGATCGTAGGCTTAAGCATTATAGTCACTGTGACCTTACCCTTTTATCTAGTGACCTGAAAATCAATAGGGTTCATCTGCCAGTCATGATCAATGTACCTATGAAGTTTCATGATCATAGACGTAAGCATTCTTGAGTTATCATCCGGAAAAGGCCCCTTTAACATAATATCTACTCCTATAAATATGAGGTCGATATACATGGACTAAACGGTAAATTACGTCTAATTATTTGGACTATGATATCAACTACTTAAATAGAAAGAAGAAAGAATTCATACAAACCAGTAATTTGAGTAAAGAGTTTGTAATCAATGTTGTATTTCAGGACAGCTTGGTGATATGCAAATCCCATATGAGCTGTTGATATCGGGTATCATAGCCATTCAATAAGTCGCAAAATGCTCGAACAAAATTTATAAAGCAAAATGTGACTTAAATTGATAACTAAAAATACGAGTATCATCAGTATGCCAATTTTGCCTTGTCAATCTGTCGAGATCCAGAAAGTGCTTCATTTCACATTGAATATATCCTTCGAATTCCATTTATTGATGCATTACTTAATAGCGAAACAAGCCGATTTAAGCTGTAAGAAAGTTTTGACACGAGTGTTATCAAGTCTCTCATAGGCGAAGCCATTGTTGTAGAAAGTGATCCATTCACATCGAATATATCCTTCGAATTCCATCCATTGTTGTCATTAGCGGTGATTTAGTGAATAAATAATTCATAAATCATAAATGACAGCTTGGATCAAGGTCAAGGTCATCTTGGATAGATGTGTGGATAAATTTGCTCTTCAAAAAAGCATTAAAATACATGCATATAGTGAAGTAAAAGTAGTAATTTATAGTGCAACATGTGCATGAAGTACTAATAGATGCTGTAAAAAATTGAAAACCTGGAAAAGTTATGTGATAAAATAGTACTTTGAAGAAGTGGATATCAAAAGATTTAAATATTTTTGTGACACCTGAGTGTTTACCTGTAGGACAAACATCAAACTTCACCTGGACAAAACCCCTAAACATCAGCAGAGTGTAAAAGGATTACAAAAGGATTATAACCATTGACTATAGTGATTATCAATTATCTACCTTAAAAAATAACTGTACTTGTACCAATTGAACAATGAGCAACGAGACAACAAAAAACCAGCCAAAACTTAGTTTCACGGGGACTAAGCCACAAACAAAGCCTGCTGTCAAAAAATACAGGCCAGACAATAGTGATAACAGTAACTCAAGCATGAAGGAACTGAATTCAATACAGGTACAACTTCAAGTCATGAATGAAGGAATTACAAATTTAAGGGGTGATGTCAAAGGCATGCTAAAAACAGATGAAGTTGAACAGCTGATAATGAACACAGTCACAAATCTTATGAAAAACCTTGAACACAGCACACACAAAAAATTGAACGAATGATCAACGAAAAAGTAAATGATATGCAATCCAAAATGGACAGCCTAGATTTCGAAATTAAAAGCCTAAGAGAAAAAATTGAACATCTCGAAAAGACCAATGAGATCAAAAACAAAGCCATAAATGAGCAAATTGAAAAAAACCTATGACGTGAGTAAAACTGCACATAAAAAGGCAAACTACAACGAACAATATTCGAGGAAAAACAACATAAAAATCCTCAATATACCAGAAGCTAAAGAAGAAAATGAAATAACACTTGCAAAAACTGTAGGACAAATTCTGAAGACCCACACGGAAGTTGACCTTCAACCAATAGATATAGTGGCATTGCACCGTATCCCTTCCAAGAGGGGGAGATTCGCCCCGTACTTATAAAGCTACGCAACAACTCTGCGAAATCTGCCATCATGCGGAAACGGGCTCCAATGAAGAGCAACGGTTACAAGCTGGTTGACGATGTTACGAAACCGAACCAGGGCTAAATCAACAGGCTTCTTCTGCATCCAAATATTGACAGTGCGTGGTATTTTAACGGGGCGGTATATGGACAAACTGTTGCCGGTGAGCGAATCAAATTCGACATATATGATAATTTAAATGATGTTATCGAAAGCTTCAGGCAATATAGAAGAAATGGCGTGAGCGGAGACCCGGAGAAATGAACATTACTTGCAAAAGTGGTATGTTTCTAACTTTATGACTGTACATCTATATTACATGTAAAACCAAAACAGCACATTTTTAGCTTTTATCTGTTCTATGTTGAACCCGTTTGTGTTGTTATCTTCTAAAATTTATGTACGTAGATGTTTAACAAACACCTTAACCTAATCTTTGGAATAATCATATAACTTTAAAAAAAAGACATTAATACAACTTTTTTCTAAAACAAAAAACAAAACAATTTATGTCTAAATTTGTAGAAATTAACAATTGATTAATCGAAAGCAGAAATCACACAAGTAAATAAAGATACTAACTATATAATCACCGGCTGGATAAAAAAAATAGACTATAGATTTACAGTTTCTATTTTTAGCATGACCATATAGCCTTTATCAAAAACTACGATTAATTGCAAGCAGCAATCACATAAGTAAATAAAGATACTAGCTATATAATCACCAGTTGTATTAACAAAATTGACTATAGAATCATACTTTCTATTTTTAGCATGACCATATAGCACTTATGCAATAATACAGTGCAGAACATAGTCATTATCTAGTTAAAAATACTAATCCCATTAATTTTAAAATCTGTGAAGATGTATGAACTAAGGTTCTGTAAATTACACATCAATGTTTATAATCAACAGTAAATATTCCCATGTTATTAACTGGTTGTTGCATTAAGATTTGTGGATAATGTATGTATTAATAAACCTACCCTACATAGTGATGTACAAACATTACAGGGGATCTATTGAACTAAATTACATCCTTTTTGAAAGTCAGAAACTATTGTATTCAATGTAAATACAGACATTGTACTTGTTTTTATTATGTTCCTTACTCTGGCACAGATGATCGTGTTGCACATTTTATGCTTGTACTTGTTTTTATTATGTTCCATACTCTGGCACAGAGGATTGTGTTGCACATTTTATGATTGTTTTCCCTATACCTATCCGTATAGGTCTATTACAAACAATGTATTGCTCTTTAAAGAACAAAATATTGTTAATTGCAATTTCTACTGATGCTCTTAAATTATTGAAAATTAAACATCCTTATAATTATATTTTAACGGTTTATCTGATCACATTGATTATTTTCCTTTATACATGTAAGCTTGACAAGATAAAACTACATGTACTTATATTGGCTCCTTTAAAACTACTCTATGCTTACAATTCTACTGTGAGTGGTAAGAACTACAACTATTGTAAACTAGCCTTTTCTTGTATACTATATCTCAGATGTAAAGATAGATATGAATGTAATTGTTCTTTACAACATACGCAGTTTATCACAATGGTTAATTATTCAACCGGACTTGTTCGTTTTCTTTATTAATGTTTGAAATAAGAGTCTGTAAAGGACACATATTTTAGAACATAAATAAGTTCTTTTCTATAAAGAAGGAATGTAGTTGACAATTGTTAATAGTTTTATTTGATCGTTCGTCAAAAAGATGTAACTCTGTTACTCTTGTATCTTCAATGCAATTGAGTAATTAAATAGTAATTAAATTGAATGCGTTTTAATTCCCTTTTATTATTGTTTAATTTTAGTTACAATGCTATGACGTTAAATTTTATTTACACTTAAATGTATTATGAATATTGCTGGGCCAAGTGTGAGGTTGAGCGCTCTATAACCAGGTTTAAACCCCCAATGCTTTGCATTGACCGTTCCAAGGCGGTGACCCCAGCTTTATTCATATTTTGTGTTTATGTTGGTTTGTATTGTGCTGTATTGTGCTGTTTTGTACTGTTTGGGCAATCGGTCACTTGCCTTAAATAAAGGACCAACTAATTGTTTTAATGAAAATTTTATACTGCTCCAGCAGCTGTAGTTTCACTTCTTTATATTGATACATGTTTTAAATATTGTCATGTCTATAAATGAATGTAATTGATATCTGCAACAAGTGAACGTTGATGAAAATTCTTATTATCTGAGATATGTATCCTTTCATTAATTATATGATTAACACGTGTACATGTGTAAAAAGTATGTGTAAGTGCAGTTTTTGTGAAATAAGTAAGTCTGGATTAAGTGAGCTTTCCATATAAAAAATTATTGCGAAATGTTCTAATTATTAGAAATATGAATGTCAATGAAAATTCTTTCATTTTAGGGATGTGTTTTTCCTTTCTTAACAAATGTTTTCAATGAATATAATTGATATCTGCAATACACGAATGTTGATGAAAATCCTTAATTTAATATATCTGGTGATGTTTTTTCTTTCCATAAATATATGTTTAGCTCAAATGTATTTGTAATAAGTATGTTTAAGTGTAGATTTTTTCCAAATTATCCAACTTTATTGCTTAATTAATAATTATTTAAACTATAAACATATGAAAAGTAGAAATAAAATGAACCCTCATACATTGTTGCATTCGGGTTTTATTTGTGTGAATCATGAAGACATTAGTTTGTTTGTCACATGTTTATGTTTCACCATACATAATACATCACCCATAAAATTACATATAATATATTTTCATATGTTGTAAATCATGTATTTTAATGTAAATAAGTCCCTATGTTTGATTGTAACCACAATCATTCATTAAACCTTAAGCCTCCTTTTGTACTTTTTGGTATTTTGTTCTTATACTGTATGTTTGTGTTTAAGTTGCTGAATTGTTTGTGTCTAAACATGCAGAAGCTGAAACTTATGAATATTGTATTATATATATTGCTCCAAGATACCTGTTTTGGGATTCATATTTTACAGCTCATTTTTCATCCTTCTGTGATTATTTCTTTTCACTTATTCACGTCTATAGAATCTTTATATTTTTGTATCTCTAATTTTTGTTTTCTAATTTTGTATGTATGTATGGACATCTTTAAAATAGAAACTTACTGGACAAACCCACATAATAATATTTACACACTCTCCCTCTCTTTAAATGATTAAATTATGCACTCTGAACGTAAAAGGGCTAAACAATAAAGACAAACGCATTTAAATCTTCAAATGGTTAGACGAAAAAAAATATAGTATATGCCTACTACAAGAAAGTCACTTGACACATACTTTAGCACAAACCTTAAAAGATGAATGGGACGGAGGCATCTATCTTAGTGGACAACATACTAATAAACAAGGCATTGCCTTTCTGATAAAAAATAATATAGGGATCACAGTCAATAACTTTAACGAAATAATAATTGGCAGACAAGCAAGTATAGATATCAAAATACACGAAACATTAATCAATGTTTACGGCCCTAACATAGATGATTCCACATTCTACGAAACATTACAATCCTTTATAATTAATAACCAAGATAAAAACATTATAATCGGTGGTGATTTTAATACTGTTCTTAACCCATTATTAGACAAAAAGAATGGAAACCTTTATACTCATCCTAAAAATAGAAACACTTTAAATATTAACATAATTGAAAACTACAATATGATAGACATCTGGCGTACAATATATCCAAACGAAAGCAAATTCACCTGGCACTCAAACACGAAACCAACAATATTTTGTAGATTAGACTATTTTTTAATATCTGAATCTCTTTGCAACATTATTGACACATGTAACATAAAACCAGGATGTATGACTGACTACTCTCTAGTTGAACTTAAACTGCACAATATACAACCTGAAAGAGGCCCAGGATACTTTAAAATTAACAACAGCATCTTATTAGATACACAATATCAAACACAAATAAAACAGGAAATATCAAATACAGTTCAAAATAATAAAGATGCAAACCCAAACACCTTATGGGAAGTAATTAAAGGAAATATACGTAACACAACAATTAGATACACATCATTTAAACCAGTGTCCGACAAATCCATTGCCCGGAGCCCGTGGGCTACCGAAATTTTTCATCGGGCTACTGAAATTTTCCAGCTGACGCCCGCCGGGCTACAATAAATCTATAAGAGCGGTAGCCCGGTTTATTGACAGACATACGTAGAATAAACACGCTGACCATGTGTTTGTACACTGTGTATTGCTTATAATCCGATAACAAAGTGCAATCAATTATCTAATCAGTCACCGATCACTTGCGGTAATGTCTTAAACAGTAACAGTGTATTTTAATCATCCAATCAGAATCAACATTTGTCGTCTGCTAATAATATAATGAGAGCCGGTTGGATAGTTGGCGCACATGATGCAACATCATTTCGCAGTTTGGAATTCTTTGTTTACCGCAACAATGAGTAATAGCGACAACGTTTTTGATGTCGTTAAATATCGAAGGACGCCAAACATTAAATAAATCAAAACAATAGCGGATTCTTCAAAACGGTAACGAAACCGAAAATGAATATTAATGACAACTTTGTGAACGCGGTTAACACCTGATAATTAGTTTGCATTGTCAATTAATAATTGGATTAATCGACTGTTTATCAATAATCCCATATACACCCGATTTATATTTTTAAAACCAAATTATGGGTGGGTAATATAGACAATAAGAGTCATAAACACAAACGTTTGAAATTTTCTAAAGTGTCAAATGAATTTCGGCATATTGTTCTATTTAAAGATATGATGAAATAAGCTCCCAATCATGACCGTTGTATTGCAACATGCGTAAATAACCTGCCACGGTTTGCACGCGTTGTGTACAGCTATTTTAGGTTACAAAATTCTACATTTAAGAAATGAATTTCTTTGTCTTGATAAAAAGCGTGCGAAAATTGGCGTGGGTGTATTTATTTGTAAATAAAAAAATTCGTAGCGGGTACAACATTGAGATCATTTAATTTCCATTAAAAGTTTCGTTGTGAATTTTAACTAAAGTACCGGGGTATATCGCGAATTATTTGGCATTGACATTTTCTCTTAATAAAATATCATGTAAACACGAGTTCCTTCATTATTGAAACAATTATTGTATTGTATACTGACTGCACACAAGTGTCGTAACATACGGATGAAATACGTAAATTCGGACAGTACTTAAAGTCGGACACAAGTAAATAAATGCTTTAATACTCTTGATTTCTTGAAACTCGGTATTTGTTGTTAAAAAGGGCAATTGCATTGATTAACACCATACGAATCAATCGTATTGATCATCTAAACGCTTTATTTACGTTTACGACTTAACGTGCTGTCCGAATTTACGTACACATACATGTGCACATACATGTAATATCTACATGTAGTATATGGTTTTCTTTGGTACATTTACATTTAAGTACACGGTGCCTGTACTGTAACATTAATTTACGATATTGACTACATGTACATCAGACTACTTGCTGTTTTATGTATATGTATGTATACATATTATGTATATGTAAATGAAGAAATAAAATAAAGATGAAAACCTGCCTCTTATCATTTTGTAGGAAAATTTTATGGGCTACCAAATATTTTTATTGGTAGCCCAGTGGGCTACCAATTGTTTAAACAAAAAGAAACACACAAAGTTGAAACTGAAACCATCAAAACCATTGAAACACTTGAAAAACAATTGCATCAAACAAACACAAATGATACCACCGACATTGAAAATGAAAAAACATTAAAAAAACAAATATTAGATGGAATCTATCATACACATCTCAATGAAATAATACTAAGAGCGCGTGCTCAGCATGTTGAACACAATGAAAAAAAACACAAAATATTTCGCAAACATTGAAAAACGTAGAAGTGAACAAAAAACTGTACACAAATTAGTAGTCAATGGCAAAGATATAACAAACAGAACTCAAATACTAGAAGAACAACGTTTATTTTTCGAAACCCTCTATAAACGAAAAAATGTTGAAAATAACACCCTTTTTAAAAATACACATCACGCTTTAAACCAGGAGGAAAAACAACTGTGCGAAGGATTGCTTACTGAATATGAATGTGGATTAGCCCTAAAAATAAATGCAAAATAACAAAAGCCCAGGATCTGATGGCATCACAATCGAATTTTATAAAATATTCTGAAAATGATATAAAAACACATCTAATTAATTCACTTAACTATTCATTTAACAATGAAAACTTAACTGCGCTACAAAAACAAGGTATTATATCACTTTTTCCAAAACCTGGAAAAAAACTTAGAATCCTTATCAAACTGGCGCCCGATTAGTTTACTAAACAATGATTATAAAATTGCAACTAAAAGTATAGCAAACAGAATAAAAAATATATTACCATCAATTATTTCAAAATCTCAATCTGGTTTCATAAAAGGACGTTACATTGGTGAAAACGTTCGTCTTATCCAAGAATGCATAAACTATTTCAACAAGTCAAATAGTCCTGGTCTAATATTCATTGCAGACTTTGAAAAGGCATTCGATTCGCTTGATTCATTCATTTATGTTCTCCTGCTTAGAAAATATGAACTTTGGTGAAAGTCGCATTCAATGGGTCAAACTATTCTATACCGATATTAATAGTATAATCATTAACAATGGCTTCTTTTCAAACAGTTTTAACATCGACAAGGATGTCCACTCTCATCATCGCTATTTATTATTTGCATCGAGTATCTATCACATCACATACAATCAAATAAACACATAAAAGGCAAATCACTAGAACCTGACGAAGAAATCAAACAATCCCTATTTGCTGACGATGCAACTTACTTTTTAAACGACAATTACGATTCTTTCCATAACCTAATAGAGTCGCTAACCCTTTATGGAATGACATCGGGTCTAAAACTAAACAAAAGTAAATGTACTGTTCTACGAGTAGGTAAATTTAAACAAAGTAATGTTCTATATAAAAAAGAAATGAAATTTAATTGGACATCCGATGAAGCCACAACGTTAGGAATTACTTTCACAAGTAATGAAAAGGATACAGTTCTTAAAAACATATTACCTAAATTACAAAATTTTAAAAACTGCTTAAAATCATGGCATCATCGTAAACGGAAAAAACACAGTATTGAAAACGTTTGCACTTCCTTAATTAATATATATATTAACAGTTCTCCCAAATCCACCAAATGATGTTATTAACGATATAAAATCAGCAATATTTAACTTCATATGGGATGGTAAGCCTGATAAAATAAAAAGAACTCAGTTAATTCAATCTGTAGAAAATGGAGGTATCCAATTAACGAACATTGACTCATTCTTGAATGCAATCAAATGCAGCTGGGTTAAAAGATACCTAGATAATACCAATACGAGTAAATGGAAATTATTCTACCAGAAAATCCTAAAAAAATATGGTGACTCCTTACTCTTTGAAAGTAACATCAGCAATACTATCTTACATGAAATTGCAAACGAAAACATATTTCTGTCTGATGTTCTATCAGCGTGGAGTGATGTCACTCATAACTTAGAAACCCAAACCAGCAGCAATTTTATGGAACAAAAAAGACATAACTTCAAACAATAAGACGTTTTTCTATATAGATTGGTTTGAACGAAGCATTAAATATGTCGACCAATTATATGACTATAGAATTAAAGATTTCTACTATTTTGATAATATATGCTACATATGCGGAATACCTTCAAATAATTTTCTAAAGTATTACACACTAATCAAAAGCATACCCATACATATTAAATCTGAAATCAATACAAATAATACCTCATGTACTCAAACAACATTTGTAGAAAACATACTTGGAAGAAAAAACAAAACAAATAAAATATTTTACAAACTACAAATTAAAACCCCTACGGAAAACTCCAAAATCCAAAATAAATGGCAAGTCCTTTTTGGAGAAAATGAACTTAATTGGAAACACATATTTACCATGCCATATAAAGCAACTATTGAAAGCACACTGAGAAATTTTCAATATAAATTCATCCATAGAATTATAGCTACAAATAAATATCTCTTTAAATGCAAATTATCTAACTCAAATCTGTGTGACTTCTGCAGTGAAAACATTGAAACTATAGAACATCTTTTTTTGGAGTGCAAACAAATCCAGCCTATTTGGAATCAATTAACATCTTTTTCTTGAACAACAGCAACTAAACGTTAAACTATCTTTCTTAAATGTAAGTTTCGGAATTAACTCATTGAAATCAATAGACGGTAATGATATTGTGAATTTTATGGTTATATTGATGAAATATTTTATCTTAAACATGAAGTACAAAAAACAAGTACCAAATTTTAATTATTTTGTCCATAGTCTTAAACTAAAAATCCAGATTGAGAAAGAAATAGCCCTCAGTAATGACACATTACAAATCTTTGAACCAAATTGGAATCGGATTAAATTCTCATAATGTTTTGTCCACTTATATACATTTAACTCCAATGTTAGTTTATCTTTCTAAAATAGTTTTTTGTATCTTTCTAAAATAGTTTTGTTTATTTTATTTTTTTTAATCTGACAAGATCATTGTGAATATACAACTAAACACACAAATACAGTATGCTTTCTTCCGACTTTATACAACTCATCATTTTTCATAACTATTCCTCTGTTGTTCTTTTCTTTTCTCTCTAAAAAATTTTATATATATATATATATATATATATATATATATATATATATATATATATATATTAGCATATCTTGTATAACATGTCTGAACTTTATTGCTTTATACAATCACTGTGTTGTATGATCATATACATGTTTACATTATATGTATGATATTGAATAAAAAAAATAAATGACAGCTTCTAAATAGCGAAACAAGCCAATTTATGCAGTAAGAAAGTTTTGAATCAAGACTCTCATGGGGGTGGCCATTGTTGAATTTTTAAACACGAACGACAACTCTGCTAGGAGAATGTTATCAATGACGAGCAATATCCTACGCAGTGGCGAATGCAAAAGAGAAGTAACTGAAAAATCGAGTTATCTCAATCGGACTGGCTTGGTCTTTTACATAGGTCGCCATTGTGAAGAATTGTTTGATGGTTGTTCCAACATCGTCAAAAAGGACAGAGAAATTCAGCTGTGAATATAACATTCATACATACATGTGTATTCATATAATAAACTTCATAACATATAAAAGAGTGAATTTTAATTTTCCCCTTTTCCTAAAAAACGACGCGTTTTTCCCCTTTGGACGGGCCCCGCAACCATATCCCTATTTGTGAAAAAAACACTGGTTATGTTGTATCTATTTGTAATACCAGTGTATTTTGTCTATTTCAGGTACCACTACTGTTTCTTGACACAAATTGTTTTTCTACTAATTTGGTTAAAAAATAGTGGTGTATGTATTCATCGGTGTTGTAATAAATGTAATTCATGTATCCAATTTTGTAAAAATACATCTCTGATTCTTTCTTTAAACGCGAGAAGAAACATATCTATGTCCCCAACACCTTGATATATCCACGCATGGGAAAAACCAATAGATTGTAATAAGTTCTTAACATTATATGCCCATGACTTGATATCATTATTGTTTTCTACATTTTCTACCATGGTATTATATACTGTGTTTGCATATTTAATTGGTTCCATTTGTAATATTTTACACCAGTATTTTATAACATTTATATAAAATCTATTTTTCAATGGGGTTCTGCCCAGTTCCCCGTATACGAAATTATTTTGTGTTTGAGACCTTTCACCGAGTAGTTCTTTGCAAAATTTTAAATGTATTCTTTCTATTTGTATGATATTTTTGTTTAGCCCCCAAACCTCTGATCCGTAACTGAAGACTGGTGCAATTAATTTGTCGAACAAATCTAACTTGTGACTTATTGACATTGTGGGAAATCTTGTAAAACAACTTTTTAACTTAAAAATAGTTTTCATAGCTTAGCCTGTCAGTGAAATAAACGTATCATTTATAGAGCCCCCCGTTGTAAAGACAATCCCAAGATAAGTAAAATGTTGAACAATTTCTACTTTTCTCTCCATATATGTAAAAATAACGTTTTTTCTTAGTGTACCTTTTCTAAAAATCATAATCTTAGTCTTATCAGTATTTACACACAGCTTCCATTTTTCACAGTAAGCTTCTAACAAGTGTAATCCGTTTTGAGGTCCAGTTTCAGTCTCTGATAGCAGTACGATATCACCTGCATATAACAGCAAAAATAATTTTAAGGTACCTATATCTAGCCCTCTGAAGTCATGTGATATAAAATATTCTTCAATGTCGTTAAGGTACATTGAAAATAAAAATGGTGAGAGCGATTCACCTTTTCTTACACCAAGAAAGCATTCAAAATCTTCACTGAGCTGGTTATTATTTTTTACTTTCGATCTGACGGTAATATACATCGCTTTAATTATATCTAGCATTTTCCCTCTAACCCTAAATTTTATTAATTTAAACCAAATAACATTCCTAACCAGGTAATCAAATGCCTTTGTAAAATCGACAAAAGCTGTATATAATTTCTAACCATTGTTTATCAGATGCATAATAGCACTATGTAGTACAAAAATGTTGTCTACTGTTCCCATTTTCCCTCTAAAACCTTCCTGTGCTTCGATATATACATGATATTTCTCTGCCCAAATATTCAACCTATTATTAAGAAGTTTTGTAAACAGTATTCCGAAATTGCTTTGTAACGTAATGCCCCTATAATTTTCTGGTAAAGATTCGTCCCCCTTTTTATAAATCGGCACTATATGCCCTTCCGCCCATTTATCTGGAAAATGACTAGCGTTAAACAATTTATTAAACAGCGTGTGCAGAACATTAATAAATGATACATTTTGCACTCCGTATTTAAAAAATTCATTTAAAAGTTTATCTAGTCCAGCGGACTTGCCATTATTTAAAGTTGCACATGCCTTTTAAATTTCCTCTACACTTATGGGACAATTCAGTTCATCGAACATCACCTGTAGTTCTCCGTTTAAATATCTTTCATTGAAGTATAAAATATCTTCGTCTGGTTGAAAAACACAGATTGGGGATCATTTACTGATTTAAAATATTCAAAAAAGTGTTGAGTACTTATGGGACACTTATCTTGCACAACCGTTCCTTTCAATAGTTTCCAGTACGTTTTTGCATTTTCAAGTTTTGACTTTTCTAATTTTTGAGTTTCATTTTCATCAAAGACAATTTTTTTCTTTCTAACTGTATTCCTTGCCTGTACCATATCCTGCCTTGTTTCTATATTCGGGTGATTCATATATATATTAAGACATTTATAATATTTTGATTTAGAATCGTTACAATCTTTATCAAAGTATAATATGTTTTCAATATTTTTAAATTGTTTAGTTTTATTTATGTTTAATTGTTTTCTAAAAAAAAGGAATACAAACACTTTTTACAATATCACAAAATGATTGGAGATTACAATCCAAATCACAACTACTATTAGATAATTCAATAGTTTCTGTAAGTTCATCAAATTTCCTAGAAATGTTTTCATCTGAGAGAGCATAAAAATATGCATCTTCCTTATTGGAATCCCATTTATATTACAGGTCCCAGCGAGTAGTCACGTTTTACCTCATCTGACGGGTTTCCTAGTCTATTTTTAGATTTGCGTTTCGTAATCATCGCATTTCCACGTGGTGCCGGTTTATATTTGTTTGTTGACGTGTTCTTGTGTAACTGTTTGTTATCATTGTTAATTTTGTTTTGTGTTGACATAACCACTTCACTAAAGGACTGATTACGTCCTTCTGTAGCCGATGAATCTGGGCATTGATCAGCACACAGTTTGTTTTCGATTTTATGTTGCTTTTCTTCATAGGCAGCTGTTTTGTGTGGTTTGTTTACCTCCATGGGGGCGTGGCCTCTGTCACTTTCTTTGCAGCTGTGTTCACTATTTTCGGCTACTTCGAACGCTTCTTCATTTTCAGAGTGACTTCTCCGATCAGCTGTTGGGATTGTACTGTCGACAACTGTGTCATTCGAATAAACACTGTAGTGTTTTCGGTCTTGCCTATTTCTTGTATCAGTAGTGTTATTTCTTAAGTCAGTCGTGGTATTACCCAGTCGGTCCATGTTCAGTGTTTCATACCAGTCTGGAAATTTATCCTTAACCATTTTCCCCTCAACATATAGTCTTGCTGGGTACCGGATCTGCATTTTAAGGCGTCTGCTTCTCGCGTCACGTGCTTCGTGGCTATTGTGCAGCTCTGATCGTGCTCTGGCTATTTCTCTGGGGTATTGCCTGCCGATGCCAAACGTTGTTCCTTTCAGTTTATAGGTCTTTTCCATTATGATTTCTGTGTCGACATAATCCCTGAACCGTATACCCATCGGCCGCTTACTTTCATTGGTTCGTGGGCCCTTTCCTATTCGATGTGCTCGCTCTATATACATCTCACTAGTGTCAATATCTAGTTCATTCTCAATAAAGGCTCGAACTAAGTTTTTTGCATCCCTATGTATATTCTCTGTAAGGCCATATATAACTATATTGTCTCTCATACTCTTTGCTTGAGCGTCAATAGATTTGTATGATAGCGCTTTTGACTGTAAGGCCTGTGTTTTGCATAGATTTTCCATTTTCTGTAGCCTATAGTCTAAGTCCAGGTAACATTGTTTGAAATTTTTCATATCGTTGTTGCATGTGGTTTGCTGGGTTTCGATAGTTCCTACTTTGTCATACGTTTTGTTTATTTGTTCAAAAATGTTTACAAGTTTTTTATCTGTGTTCATACTCACAAAGGCATCTGTTGAACCGCTGCTTTGTTTTTTCCTCTTTCTGTTGACAGTTTCAAAACCACCAGGCCCGCCATCTTGCCTTTGTTCAAACCGGTTTGTTATGGAAACACTATATTCAAAAGTTAATTTCTCTTCACTCCCTGCAAAACACTCATCTTCCGTCACGACACTTAAGCCATCCATATACTTGTACCATGAAAACAACGCTGTCTGTAAACCGTACGTACCTCATCCTACAAATACAGATCAAACATATCAAAGTTTAAATAACGAGCGCTCAATGTTTCTGTTACTAGTACCAACTAAATTGCTACGAAAATAAGATTGTGTGTATTCAAGTATTATAATATATTTACGCTGAGTACATGTCCATTTCAGAGTATAAAACTGATGTAAAACACAATAGTGAGTGGATGCGAGTATCTTTTAAGAAATCCTGTATATACTGTTAATAATTTCTTTAAACAACTATCCATCAGGACAATATAATCAATTAGAACAATGTTTACCAGACCAAAATAAAATGGAACATGAAACATCGAAAGAAACCTGGGAAAACTATGTGTGTGTGTATATATATATATATAAAAATATATATATATATATATATATATATATATATATATATATATATATATATATATATATACAATATAGTAACTTTCAATGATGAGTAAATGTCAAACAAATAATTACTGTATAACAAAACATTAACTAGTTATATTTGTCCTTGTTTAGAACCGGTGCAACGTGAAAATTCTCAAAACACGCACCTTACACGTGCAGGTAACCGTACGCGCCTCATAATGTAGCGTTATAATATGCGAAATATTTTCATGAGCTACAAACGCACAAACTGATTACAGTAACATAATGTATTCTTCCGCCGACTCTGAAAGCGGCGGATACGTAGCATTGGCATACATTGTTTATCAATATATGCCAATTAACACACAATCATATGAAGACTGAAATAATAAATGCACATTTTAATGTGTGTATATACACGTAAAAATGCACATAAACAACAGGAAATAAACAACAATAATAATGCTTTTATCACAAGCGACTTGTAGACGGTTTTTCTATGGCGAAAAAGTAAAACTGCACACAGTTAAACAATGGCGAATGTTTTTGAAAAAAAAACAGTATCGTTTGCGACGAAATTGGTTACTGGTGTCTTCGGTCTTCTACTCTACAAACAGCGCCGCCCCAGGACTACGAGGAACGGACATCCACAGGGGTCGCGAGATGCCTGGACAATTAAGAACAGGTATATACGTGTGCCGACAAAAAAATTGCAGTAATAGATTTAATTATTGTACAACTTCTTACCTGGTGTATTCAGACCTTACATGTTTAACATTAAAACTAATATGATCATATATTTAAAAATAGCTTTAAGATCTTTATATCATTAGGACAACTCACGAAAAGTAGAAATGGGGAAAGCGATTATGAGAATAAGAATTTTCGCTAACTGTTGCAAACAGTTTTGATTGTTCTTAAATGCAAAATCAAACTTGGTTACAAACCTGTTCTAGAATACCGCAGAACAATTTTATAATTGAATAATCAACAAAGGTATAAGGTTGGTTTTTGCAAAAGCTTTATCATTTTATTGGGTTTATATTTAATTATTCAATACTCCTAGAATGCAAAAGTGGTGCGATGAATATGGACACTTAATCCCTTGCTAGACAGCTTACCTTTCTTGGTGGGAAACGTCCCCTGGCCCCCATGGAGCAGCATCTTCTTGTTACGCGCACGCGCATTCTGGAACCAATGAGAGAAAGCGGTCACAAGGACTACATGTACGCGCATTTCGGAACCATATCTGAAATAAGAGAGCGCGGTCACAAGGACTACATGTACGCGCATTTCGGAACCATATCTGAAATAAGAGAGCGCGGTCACAAGGACTACATGTACGCGCATTTCGGAACCATATCTGAAATAAGAGATCGCGGTCACAAGGATTACATGTACGCGCATTTCGGAACCATATCTGAAATAAGAGAGCGCGGTCACAAGGACTACATGTACGCGCATTTCGGAACCATATCTGAAATAAGAGAGCGCGGTCGCAAGGACTACATGTACGCGCATTTCGGAACCATATCTGAAATAAGAGAGCGCGGTCACAAGGACTACATGTACGCGCATTTCGGAACCATATCTGAAATAAGAGAGCGCGGTCACAAGGACTACATGTACGCGCATTTCGGAACCATATCTGAAATAAGAGAGCGCTGTCACAAGGACTACATGTACGCGCATTTCGGAACCATATCTGAAATAAGAGAGCGCGGTCACTAGGACTAAATGTACGCGCATTTCGGAACCATATCTGAAATAAGAGAGCGCGGTCACAAGGACTACATGTACGCGCATTTCGGAACCATATCTGAAATAAGAGAGCGCGGTCACAAGGACTACATGTACGCGCATTTCGAAACCATATCTGAAATAAGAGAGCGCGGTCACAAGGACTACATGTACGCGCATTTCGGAACCATATCTGAAATAAGAGAGCGCGGTCACTAGGACTACATGTACGCGCATTTCGGAACCATATCTGAAATAAGAGAGCGCGGTCACAAGGACTACATGTACGTGCATTTCGGAACCATATCTGAAATAAGAGAGCGCGGTCACAAGGACTACATGTACGCGCATTTAGGAACCATATCTGAAATAAGAGAGCGCGGTAACAAGGACTACATGTACGCTCATTTCGGAACCATATCTGAAATAAGAGAGCGCGGTCACAAGGACTACATGTACGCGCATTTCGGAACCATATCTGAAATAAGAGAGCGCGGTCACAAGGACTACATGTACGCGCATTTCGGAACCATATCTGAAATAAGAGAGCGCGGTCACAAGGACTACATGTACGCGCATTTCGGAACCATATCTGAAATAAGAGAGCGCGGTCACAAGGATTACTCACACGCGCATTGTTAACTAAACAGTTCTTAGACTTAAGTCTTAAAATAAAGAATATTTTTTTAATTTAAATAGAATTGCTTTATTTAAAACATTAATCATAGTTAAGATCACATGTCGTGCACAAAATTATTTCATACCCACACATGGCAACCTTCACTTTTTGCTCAAAAACGATTTTAGAACGTTTCGTGTCATTCATTCAATAGACTATAATTGAAACTCAACTTGTTGCGAGGTATTAACTATTTTTGCAGTTATGTGCACTTGTGTCACATAAATAACGCATGCTAACACATTTTTGAGGTCAAATTAATTTGAATTACAATATATAACCTCCTACATTTATATCACATGTATTTGACGCGGTTAGATAGACGGAGAAGTTTCAAAAAAAAATATTGCAAGTGACTTTATAGCACTATTTACATCAAATACATATGCTTCAAATATTTACACTGATCTGTGCTACATTAACAACTGTATAAACACTGGCCGATCTGGTTGGAAAGCTTTTGAAAACAATGCATATGATGTTTGGGTTAGTATTTTATAACGTTATAAGTCAACAGCATGTCGTTTGATTACATTTTTATTACTCATCGGTAAACAGTGTAATATGATATAATTTAATATATAAGTTTCGTGTTTTTGCAATGGTCTATAAGTACGTTAGGGTTTGAAAGTTTCAGTTATCAAAGAAACCAAAGAAGGTAGTTTCGACCGTGACATAAGTGTTTGCCTACAATTACAATGACACAGACATAACCCGTGCAGAAATTTCCTGAGATATCTTGGGATTATCCAAGGAATTCTCATGAAATATCCAGGGGAAATCTCAGGAATCCAGGGGCGGGAATTGGGACGATGTTTCTTGGTTATGAAAATCTAAAAATTCTTACAATTCCAGGGAAACGACAAGAAATCCTGGATTCCTGAGATTTCAAAAAAACAGGGGAGGTGAATGCGACGCCCTAGTCCTGGAATCCCAGGAATTTCTGAGGTCCTGGAATCCCAGGATTTCTTGAGATAGCCTGGAATCCCAGGATTCCTGGTATCTCAGGATTGTTTAGCTATCCTTGAATCTCAGGAAATCCTGCGAACCTCTGGCGACCTAAAATTTGAGGAAAGAAAAAAATATCACATTAAATGGGCCATTTAAAAAAGAAACAATTGTGGAATACAATCACATCCGTTTGACATCGTATAAATTGGCAAAACAAAATATGTGTACTATATACAAAGTCATGTCTTTGGAAAGAATGCTCCCTAACCAAAGATTGTACCGCCAAATGTTGCCTGAACATTTTCAGTATGATAACAAAACAGTTTTAGTCGGTGTGTTCCAGTACAATTCTAGATATGTTTTAGAACAGTTCCTCAAATAAGTCTGGAACAAACGTCCTTGAATACAAATTCCCATGCAGACTGCCAGTATCCAAGTACTGAGCCTAGTATAATACATTACAAATTAACAACTGGTGTTAATTTGTTATGTATTATACTATGCTCAGTACTGTTGAAACTTGAACACTGAATGTATTCAATTATCCAAGTTTCACAGTCTTATTAAAAAAACAAACAATAACATTAAGATAAAAAAAGACATAAAATACAATTCACAAAAATAAGTAACTGTTCTTTTTTGTACAAGAAGTAACCAGAATAAAACACCAGCCACAGACTGCCATGCTTAGCGCATAGGCTAGTTATCAAATTGTTTGTCCAAGTCTTCAACACACTCCCATTTTCCTTTCTGGCGCATATTTGAGAATATTGAACATCATGCACTGCCTCCGGGTCCTTTCTGTTATGAGGTATACTGCTCACATGTACTCTACAGAATAAAAACAAAAAACGTCGGAGACGGGTGATGCTCCCCAAAGGTGTTTTGTCATAACATTGTACTATATATTCAGATAAAAGGAAACGTCTAGAGGCGCATAACTTTGGACAAAATAATACGATGGATGGTTTAGAAACTTAAAATTTTCAAAGGGCCATAACTCTGTGAAAAATCATCTGACTAGAACCCGCTGGTAATGTGCACATGTCCTCTTGGTAGTGAAGCTTCCCATAGAGTTTCATTGAATTCCGGTCATTAGTTGCTGAGAAATAGCCCGGACAAGAATTGCACTATATGAACAGTTAATGGAAAATTTCAAAGGGCCGTAACTCTGTAAAAAAATATCATCCGACCAGAACCGGTTGATAATATGCACATCTCCTCTTGGTAGTGAAGCTTCCCATAAAGTTTAATTGAATTCCGGTCATTAATTGCTGAGAAATAGCCCGGACAAAAATTGTGCGCGGACTGACGGACACACGCACGGACAGACGAAGCGGCGACTATATGCTCCCCCCAAAATTTTAAGGGGGAGCATAAAAATACAAAGGCCTATTGTAAAGAGTTATTTACAATCAATTCTAATATGTGAATATATAATCAATATACATTGGGATCTGACAACAGGAAATGGACTGAAAGTCTGATTTTGTTAGACTAACCCTGCATGGTGATTGGTCTGATATTGTTATGTAAGACAACTATCTGGGGGTAAATTAAACAGACAAAAGTACTATTCAAATTAATATTAGATATATAAAATAAGATACTTCCCATAAGTGATTATTATAAATAATAACGAGCACATACTGAAATAATACTCATTTAATGTACAGTTAGTGCAAGCCCAGTGCCTTGAAGACAGAATACACTCCTGTCTGTTTGAAGCTTTTTCCAGCATTCGGTCGTGGATGCCCACTCAGTTGAATTTTGCCATATTATAATGGGAGACATTTATCACCCTGAAATCAAAACGTTACATAAAAAACTTATTTCATAAGCATCTGCATTAACGAAAAATAACAAGATTTATTCTGCAAGCGAATTATTTCAGTTAGAAACTTATGATATTTGGCATGGCAATTATTTTATAAGATAATGAAGACTTTGTACAAATTTAAAGCTTGTTTCTTTATTGTACATAATGATATATCTTTTGGAGACTGTCGCACTGTGTACCACATGTTAATTAATAATTTCCAGTAAAGTGTTACATCACAGACTCCTGATACGAAGTCCGCAGGGTAAGAACTCCTTAAAGATAATTATCCCCCGCCAGAGGCGGAGGGATATTGTTTTGGCGTTGTCCGTCCGTCCGGCTGTCCGTCTGTCCGTCCGTCCGGCACTTTTGTGTCCGGAGCCATATCTTGGAAGTGCTTTGGCGGATTTCATTGAAACTTGGTATGAGTATGTATATGCATAAGAGGATGGTGCACGCCAAATGGCATTGTACACCATCTGTTAAAAACAGAGTTATGGCCCTTTGTATCTTGAAAAAATGCTTTTTACTATAGGCACTTTTGTGTCCGGAGCCATATCTTGGAAGTGCTTTGGCGGATTTCATTGAAACTTGGTATGAGTATATATATGCATAAGAAGATGATGCACGCCAAATGGCATTGTATACCATCTGTTAAAAACAGAGTTATGGCCCTTTGTATCATGAAAAAAATGCTTTTTACTATAGGCACTTTTGTGTCCGGAGCCATATCTTGGAAGTGCTTTGGCGGATTTCATTGAAACTTGGTATGAGTATATATCTCCCGCCAGAGGCAGAGGGATATTGTTTTGGCGTTGTCCGGCTGTCCGTCCGGACGTCACTTTTGTGTCCGGAGCGATATCTTGGAAGTGCTTTGGCGTATTTCATTGAAACTTCGTATGAGTATACATATGCATAAGAGGATGATTCACGCCAAATGGCATTGTACACCATCTGTTAAAACCAGAGTTATGGCCCTTTGTATCTTGAAAACATGCTTTTTACTATAGCCACTTTTGTGTTCGGAGCCATATCTTGGAAGTGTTTCCTCTGTCTTAGTTTTGAGTTATTGTCCTCCGTCCGTCCATCTGTTAGTATGTTCATCCGTCCGATTTGCACGCATCCTCAAACAAAGCATATGTTGCGGGGGATATCAATTCTACGAATTTGCTTGTTCCATTTTATTTATAGCTCAGCAATATATATAGACACGTTTTAAATTATTCTAATCACATCAGTTTAAGAATTACTAAACTACCAACTTTTCGCACGGATTGTTTATCTTAATTTAAATTCCAAATAGCACAAGCAAAACTTACAAACATACACCACGAACATATATGACTCATCATTGCAATAGAAATTTGCGATCAACAACATCTTTCATCCTATACTTTACATTATTCATAAAAAATGTTTACCTGTCGACCTAGAACTGCAGTTTATAGATTTATAGTTTTAAGCATTGTGAACAGAAAGAAACATCTACTATTATACATGTAGGTTAGTCAATATGTTCAGAACTTGATATTAATGACCAATAGTACATGTATGATCCCACAATGGTGACGGTTCCAAATAAGCAGGTTAATGGTAACCATTAATAGTGATCAAGTAATTAACACATGTATCTAACAGCATGATCATAGGAACTGGCCCTGATAACGAGGGGTAAAAAATTCGAGTTCCGGATTGGCTGTACAATTTTCCCATCCTGCAACATTTGGTGTCCAATGTGGGACCGTGCCACAAGCAATTCTTAACAAAATCTGTTCGTAGTTTGAATGGATCAGGTTAACAATGATCCCTGTGACTAGAATTCTCGAACAAATTCTAGCTTGGTAGAGGAGAATGTCAGTGAACGAACTTAGTGATTGTCACTCAGGTCAGTATTTTTAGTAAAATGATTTTCGGACCCGCCGAATCTAATTTTTGACGAACAAAAAAAAATTGAATTTCGATTTTTTCGGATGCAAAAAGGTGGCCTTTAAACACGAAACTGGTGCCGGGTTTAAGAAAAAGTTCAACTGTGCTAGAATTTACCAAAAGCAAAGTCTGCTAACTCCATTCTATGGTGATGGTGACGTCACTATGGTATTGTCAATAAGACCGGTGTGTACACAATGCTGCTAACTCAATAATTATGCAACCGTCAAATGAATCCAGAATAGAATCGATTTGTAAGTAAATATTTTATGATTTCTTTACGATTTTATAAAATTGACAGCATTAAAATGACTAAAAATTATTATGAAAGCAATAAGAAAAGAACGATTTTAATTCAACAGGTGCCCGAAATGCGAAACCCATTTACGCCTATCAACTTTAAATCTAAAATATTTTAAGCACAAATACGGTCATGTGTTGTTTAATGCAGTTGTAGTGAAGAATTTGTGCATATTATACGTGTTTTTTTCGTTATTTTCAATGGGTACGAAATGAGTACGAAATTTCGGTTTTTGTTCCGGACTGGTTCGTACCAAAAGTTCAAAATCACAAAATCAATAGTTTTTAAAACGATTTCAAACCATGAATGTCCAAATAAAATAAATTAATTATTTAAAATAGTTTATTTTTTATTTTTTCAGGTTAAAAATGTGCAGTTGTATCAAGATTGAAATGCCCTGGTCCAACATGTAAGGCACTTGGCATCCGCTGTGAACATCAAAAACTTGACTCTTTGAACAATGAGTTAGTGATGGAAATAAACTAATTTTGCAAGAAAGAAAAGCAGAAGTGTTAGTATGGCTTATCAGAGAGGATACACAGACTGTAGAGAGAAAGTTCATTCTTAATCTTTTCGACCTGCCAGAGTTCATTACCTCAGGACGCGAGTATTTCTTTCTCCAAATTATGAACATAATGACATATTGTTCAATCTCTAGAAGAAAGTGTTCTTCTAAACAACACATGTATTGCAAGTAACATAACTGTTGTTTAATACATTTAAGAGCAAAAGGGTTTTATTATGTTGTTTGTATTTGTCTGCGGTATTGATTTTAATGGACAATAAACTATTAAATGTTTCTTTTAAACCTCAATACCTTATTTGTTGTTTGTTGAGATGAAGTATGTTTAATGCAAAAAATGGATTCCTTGTGAAAAAATATACATATAGATGGCCAGTTTCAACCAAATGAGACAATAAAAACAAAACAAAAAATCAAATAAAAGCAAAAAAAGTTATTTTGTTCCACGCACTAAGTCCGCAAAACGCACAGGTACTATGATTAAAATGCTCTGCAACAAAAATCACCAACAAGTTAATTTTGGGCAAGTGAACAAATTGCATAACATTTGAACCATTTAAGATATTAAGATATTTTTAAAATTCAAACTGATTCAAAAATTGCAAATCAAGACCTACAGTCTGATTATGATCATTTAGCAAATCAACATGTTTGGAAAAAAATCACTGCGGTTGCTAAGTAAAAAGAACTTCATACCATAACATTTTTAAAATGAGTGCATATTTGGTCACCCATCTTTTTTTCCCTCTTCCTACTCGACACTTTTAGAAAAAAATCCGAAAATCATTTTATTAAACAATTTTGGCCTAAAGGGGAGATGTTTTGTGGGGCCCTGATTAGCTCAATCAGAAGAGCAAGGGGTCCTAGGTTTAAATCCCGTACTGGCTGCACAATTTTCTCATCCTGTGTCATCTTAACATAAAATAATATAGTATATTTACAATGCACACTACTAATCATGTGTATAATTTTTACTGTAAAGCATTTAAAGCAATATATTGAACAAGCACAGAAGTTTCATTTCTAAAGTAATTGATAATGCTTGGTAAGGACTAAACCACATTAAATAAAGTTGACAAGCAATATTTCAGCAATACGCATGCAAATTTGTAAATGTGATCATTATATTTAATTATTTATATACAATGATACAGTTAAGCATATCAAAAATAATTATTAATGTATCATATTAGTTTTTTTGCAAAAGATTATGCTTTTCCAACATGAAGACTTACGATATATTCCTATAGTCAGCTATTATTTTTGATTACACATTTAACATTAACATACACGATATGAAACTTTCAATGTGTTAACAAGCTTTTCCTCACCATTTCGGCCTTTGTTTACATTTTAGCGGATTGATGTTATCTGCGTAAATGGGTGTGAAAATAGTTCTCATAAGTGTTATTAAATATGTCAATAAATTAACAATATATGCAGTTTTTAAATGTAATTGCTTTAAAATATTATGCCTGATGTCCTAGATATTTGCATGAAAGAGCGTACAATTACTTTGATGTGTTTTGCCAAGATTCCTGGCAATGGGTCCGTTGCAGAGATGTATGTTGAGGCACGAACGACAACTCTACTAGGAGAATGTCAGCAGACCAGTGTTTAGAATTCGCAGTACGATTCCGTCGCTTTTAAATTTTCCACTAATTTAATGGTTAATGCGCCAATTATGTATGCTCCCGAATGGCCCACTGATATTATTTAGATTACGCCAATTCATATTTCTATGCGGAAATCCCGCAAAGGCACTGCCCAGAATGAACACTGGTAGATAAAGTTCGTTGTAAATCAATCAGATATCAATCGACTATTTATTATTATTTCACCAATAACTTTTAGATTTTATAAATAGTTTTACTAAATAAAATAATTGTGACGCATAATTGATTCACATGGAGGTATGTCCGGCAAAATTGCCACCGATCGTGTTATTGCAATTCTTCAACACAATTTCGGTATTTATCGGACATGATTTGCTGTCAAATATCAAAGACCTATAAAAATACACAGATTCGAAACATCGCGCTTTATCGTTGTATCTCGCGACGGGGCCACGTTGTCAAGAAACCGAAGATGGCGACACGTCAGTAGCAATGGCTACGATTATGAAGCAAAGTTATGCTAAATTGCTACGGCGCTATAGAAAGGCGGCTATAACTTGGTCTATAATGATCCGATTTTTATAAAATAAAGTTTCATACAAACATTAGTAATTATGCTTTCTTTGACGCTCAAGAGAACATATCAAACTTTAATCCGTAGAAACTGTATAGTCTCTTAAACACTCCAAACAAAACGCTCAAGGTATGTATACTCTTTTTGACAATGTTTCAGGAAAATCAACTTCGGTGAATCAAGAAAAGGCCTATGTTTTAAACCAACAGTTCCAATCCGTTTTCACACCTATGTCCCCCCTTACCCTTTCTTAATCATGTCTCTCTTTTTTCAGAAATCTTAATGAAATTTCATCTCCATCTTTCAGAAAATTTCCAACAATGCCAAAGATCACAGTCAGTGTCAATGGGGTGCAGAAGTTGCTATCCAAACTTTAACCAGACAAGGCAGCAGGTCCAGACAACATCAAACCTCTTGTTCTAAAAGAATTAAGTTTACAAATGTCTCCAATAATAACACTCCTTTTTCAGAAATCTTTGGACTCCGGAATTCTCAAGAAAGTATGGACATCTGCACATGCAACACCGCTGTACAAGAAAGGGAACAAAGAAGACCCAGCAAATTACAGACCTATCTCTCTCACATGTATTATATGTAAATCCTTAGAACATATTGTTTCCTCTAATCTTACAGCTCATTTCAATAAATATAACATACTTTATGACTTACAGCCTGATTTCAGATAAAAGCGTTCCTGCGAAGCACAACTTCTACAACTCATTGAAGACCTGGCACGAAATATGACATCTGGACAACACACTGATCTACTATTGCTTGATTTATTTCAGCAAAACATTCGAGAAAGTGAACCTTCAACTGCTTTTCAAATTACAGGAACATGGTGTGGATATAGCTACTCTCTCATGGATCAAATCATTCCTTATAGGTCGTACTCAACGTGTTGCTTTAGATGGAGAATTATCATCCGAGGAATCAGTGACATCTAGGATACCACAAGGGTCTGTGCTTGGTCCGTTACTTTTTCTTCTCTATATAAATGACTTACATCAATTTATTGCTTCTCAAGTTCGCTTATTTGCAGATGACACTGCCGTATAGCTAACAATCAACAGTATGCATGACTGCCATACTATACAAGAATATCTATATAAACTAATGAAATGGGAACATATTTGGGACATGGAGTTCAACCCAAGTAAATGCCAAGTTTTAAACATAACCGGAAATAAATCAAAATTCTCTTTTAATTACAGACTTCATGGACAAATATTAGAAACTGTTGACAATGCAAAATACTTAGGTGTGGACATCTCAAAAGACCTTTCCTGGAACACCCATATAAATAGAATTACAAATAACGCTGATAAATCTCTTTGTTTTCTCCGCAGCAACATACAGACAAGAAATATCAACATTCGCCAGCTCGCATACAAGACCATAGTAAGACCACAGGCTGAATATGCTTTTTCCGTATGGAGTCCTCACACATTACAAAATATACACAAAAATGAAACTGTACAGCGTCGAGCAGTCCGCTGGGTCAAGCATAACTATTCCCCATAAGACAGTGTCACCTTCATGCAACAGGAACTTGGTAGGCAGACCCGACAAGACACACGAAATGACACTAAATTAATAATCTTGTTATTCCCCCGGTAGGGTGGCATATAGCAGTTGAACTGTCAGTCCGTCTGTCTGTCTGTCTGTCTGTCTGTCTGTCTGTCTGTCCGTCCGTCCGTCCGTCCGTCCGTCCGTCCGTCTGTCCGTCTGTCCGTCTGTCTGTCTGTCTGTCTGTGCGTCCGAAAACTTTAACATTGGCCATAACTTTTGCAATATTGAAGATAGCAACTTAATATTTGGCATGAATGTGTATCTCATGAAGCTGCACATTTTGAGTGGTGAAAGGTCAATGTCATCCTTCATGGTCAAAAGTAAAAAAATACAATCCAAGAACAGTAATAAGCTTTAATAGGGAGGTAATTTCTAAACCTGCAAAATGATATATTGAAATTTTATTTCAAATCGACGCAATAGGGGACATTGTGTTTCTGACAAACACATCTCTTGTTCAAAATTGTTCAAGGTTTAAGATCTGTGCCCCTACCATCATATATCGAGCGACCCACCAGATTCCTTCGTCACATGCACCCCGTCTCCTACAGACAGATCCATACCACTGCAAATTAGTATAAGTTTTTATTTTTCTCAACTGCTATTGTGATGTGGAACAACCTCCCTGCCTCTACAGTTTTACATCCTGATCTTGAAGGGTTTAAGCTGTCCCTGCTTTCAGCTTCTGCCCCTTGAACTCCGGGAGACATGTTTTTATAAGTTTTTAACTTTCAATAACTTCATCTAATAAAAATATGATAAATCTATCATACTTTTATCTTCTCACGTTTAACACTTTTATCTGGCACTGACTGCGCACCTGTCAATAATGACCGGAAGGGGAGTTAGACAGCATAGATAGATAAATTCTCAATTTTTTTTGTTAAATAGGAATTTATAATGCCTCGAGGGTTAAAGAAATAGCGCTTTAAGAATTTCCAAATGGCGGCGGGAATCACAGGCGCTCGATGGCATGTTTTTTAGTTACCCGTTATTTATTAAAATGCATACACATACTAAATCAATTAAAATCTTCCGACAAAACGTCTTCTTTTAAAAAGTGCGACAAATATCTATATACATAGTCGAACTATCTTCTTTTTAAGAAGATGTTTTGTCGGAAATTTTTTATTGATTTATCATGTGTATGCATTATAATTAACAACGGGTAACTTAAAAAAAAAACATAATTTTTTTTTAATATATATAACAATAATAAAAATAAATATTTAAAAAAATGCCATCGAGCGCATGTGGCTGAATAGTTTATTTGAAAGGTTTTTGCTGACAAAATATTCTTGTATACATTTTTATTTCTAACATATAAAACCTTATAAAATAATATTATTTAAAAACGGATATATATATATATATATATTTCAATTTTTTAATTCTCTCAATTTTATTTAGATCTATTTCATGAGTTATAGGTTATTAAAGTTTTGTTTGTAATACCCATGTTTTTTTTTCTTTTCATAATTAATAAAAGCTCTAAGTTTCCTGGACAAGGATTTCGCGAAAGAAAAAAAATGACGCGCGTGTTAATTGTCGGATCAATAAGCGAACTGTAAAAGATGTTTGTTGTTTGTTTGTTTGTTTCTTCTTTAATCTTGGAAATTAATTAAAAGAAGGCAGTGTTTCACACTAACTATTCTGAGTAAGGAGTCCTTTGGACTCCCTTCTTCTGAAATTTAGGAGTCCGAACAGACTTCAGGTAGTCCAAAAATTATGACACTTTTTATATACAGTATTTTTCGGGTTATATCACATGTTAACCATAAATTGTTAAATCCTCTTTCATGTTTGGTTTCAGATCAAAGTGACTGCTGTTCAATATTTGTTGTCATTTGTTATCTCCTATTGCAAAATTATTAAACCCATGCCAGTAATATTTAAGTTAATTATTGTAGGTTTAAAAAAAAAAAAACTATTTTCTATAATGCATTAATATATATGCTTGCGTGTTGATCCTCGGGTTTGGGGTTAAAAACCGTTATCGAAGTTTTCTGTTTTGTTAGTGTCATAGTTGATGAATCACATCGTAAGGGTGTAACAGCCCATAGCTTTATATGTTTTCCCCATAATATTTCTGAGAACGTATTAACTTAAACAATATTGAGATTCAGAACAATGTCTTACCTGTAATTATTGACCATATTGGGAAAGAGTTGCATTCACACATTTTAATCACTTTTGTCAAAACATCGCAGTCTACACGCAGTCTAAGCGCATTTTCACAACGCCCATCACTAATTCCAGTTGTGTCGGACTTTCTGCTTAATCAGTATACAGCACAATAAGGTTTCAATGATAACTTATCTTAAAGACCGTTACAATGAAAACACAGTGTGTTTGATTTGAAATTAATTAAGATGAAATGTCAATTCAAAATTATTCGCGATACTATTTTGTTATTCTGAACTGTGATACATTTAACCAAAATTAAAATATCTCAATGTTCTTTGCACTACAAATTTTTAAATGAAAAATCGATACACCCACGCTTTCCATATGGATGGCAGGAAAATGAACATGCGCAGGATAATTTCTTCGCAATTTTCATGGGGACAAAGGATCAGCTCGAAATATATGAAGCACTGTTGATTTGAAGCTAGACTTTGTTAAAGTCTTGTTAACATTAACATTGGGGAGTGTGTTTCGGTTTACAAATGTAATTATGCTCATTTGAGAATTCCTCAAAACATTTACACTTGTGTATAATGATTTCAAATTTGTTAAAACGCTTTACGTGTCGAACAAATGTTTCGACAATATTATGCATGAACAGCACAAAGTCCACGATGATTTCACACAGTTGCCATCATTAGTCTATTAAGTAATTGTCCACGATTTTATCGTGAGGGTACATCGTATGGGCGGATAAGTGTGGTAGGTATGACAAAGCCAACAAACTGATACCAAGCCCCTAAAAGAGTCGATTGATTGTGACACGGGGTTATTTATGCACAACTGATTCACAGTCGTTCACATCTTTAGGGCCTTGGGGCCATAAAACGTAAATTGTGTAAACATTTACGGGTATTGTGATGATTTTTATAGTGATTAGAGATTTCAGCGAAAGCTAGATTTTTAAAGCGAAAATATCCGAGAGAAAAAAGGCCCAGATCGGGTTGTTTCAGAGTTCTAGAGTTTCCCCTATTACCACTCGCAAGCACTGCGACAAGGAACCAAAATAAATAATTTCGGATTGATTTGTTTTGTCGATGTGTTTAAGCAGAATGATTAGTGGCATATTTTTCGGATGTACAAAAGTGCAGACATTCTGATCTTGCGAAACGAATGATCAAACGAAATGATTTATTTTATAATTCAAAGATGATTTAAAGGAGTCCGACAGACTCCCATGTGGTTAGTTTTGACCCCTGACATATGATTTGAATGAACTTATAAGAAGAAAAGAGGAAAAATATTTTAAGTTACGCACCAAATATCAAACCCCTGACCCTTTTGGTTTTAAAGAAGAAGATTTTTTAAGTTTATCAATATTTATTATACAAGTCTTAATAAATAATTTGAATCCCGGTCTGTGGCAAGTTTTGACCCCAGGGGGCATTATTTGAACAACTGTAGCACAGGACTACTTAAAGACGTTACATGCCAAATAACAAGCTTCGGGCCCTGCCTTTTCAGAAAAGAATATTTTCAAAGTTTTCACTAAATGCATATAATTAAACAAGTAACCCATAGGGCAGGGCCAATTTGAACTCCAGAGTGATGATTTTAACAATGTTGTTAGAGGACCACTATACGATGTCGAACAAAAAATTAATCCCTACCCTAACGTTTTGAGAGAAAAGTATTTTAAAACTTTTGAATATGCAAGTCTTTATAAATTTCTTCATCCTTGGGCGTGACCAGTTTTTACCCAAGGGACGATATTAGAAATAACTTTGTAGAGGACCACAATAAAATGTTACATGCCAAAAACCAAACCTCTTGGCCTTGCGGTTTCAGAGAAGACATTTTTAAAGTGTTTGCTCCATACATATAGAGCAAGTAACCCTCAGGGAGGGGCCAATGTTTACCCCAGGGGATTATTTCAAAAAACTTTTTAAAACTTCGGACGGACCGAACGATCAAGAAGAATGACTTCTATATAATCCCTCCCTAAATTAATTTCACCTTGAGTCGCATTTTGGAAGGGACAGAAGCAATTTTGAATTCATTTGAAATATCATGAGTAGAATTGTTCTGATAGAGTTTCATGATGATTTGGCAAAACATTTGAATTATTGATTGTTCACAAAGTTTAATAACTTACATAAGGAAAACGTCTTAGCCCACTGGCACTAATATTTTTCAGTAAACCTGAACCGTTTTCAAACCCAGCAGATATACCATTAGAAAATGCGTTCTAAGCAAGTTTCATGAGGATTGTTTAAACGTGTAACTTCTAGAATGGTCAGAAACTTTTCATTTAATTTGACATAGCAACCTAGTTTTTGAACGCAGTTTTGTAATTTACCCAATTGTCATTTAGGCCAATCTTCTTACAAAGTTTTGATGAAAATGAATATAATCTCTAGAGTGTTAACAATGTACCTTTCGACAACGGACAATGCATGACCGATGATTTACAATGGGCAAAATGTCATCACAAAAGCTCACTGTAAGCAAGTTGTGCTCATTTAATCTTATAAGGACTCTTGTTAGTTCCAGTAACATCTGTGTAAGCTATGACAGAGCACTGAGAACAGGGTTTTTAGTCAACGATTTTGTTAATAGGCTGGGGTCCTTTGCATTCCAAGTTGTTTGACTAGAACTGGTAAATGGAATGTTTTTTTCCTTACATACACTATAAAATTGACAAGTTTTTTCACCATAATGATACAATAATAAGTATACAAGTATATTCTTCTGAAAACAAACTTTTTGACCAGACAGGCTTTTCATAGGATAAAAGAAAATACTAATTCAAGTGCATAGTCCCAATGATTGTATTGTTCTAGTTTTGTATATGCTGCCGACATCACTTATGTTTGATTGAACACGTCTCACTATCACTAGACCAGCTGTCTATAATCTTCCTTGTTGAGAAGAACTCTTACAGTTTTCAAGCAGTGGTTGAAGTGTGCGGCCATGACTTGGTATTAAAAACTTCCTTCCGCAGTATGTAGATGGTGAATATGTAGAGGATGAATATTAAATTATTACAAATTTAATGTGACCATAAACAAATGCAACTAAAAGTTTTATAGACATTGCTCGACAATGACTATTTTGAGTAAGATGTCCTTTGTACAGACATTCTGATCTTGCGAAACAAATAAGTAAACGAAGAGATTTATTTATAATTCAATGATGATTTTGAAGGAGTTCAACGGACTTCCTTGACACAAAAACAAGGAGTCCGAGTCTCATTTCTAGGAGTCTCGGACTACCGGACTCCTGTTAGTGTCGCAGACTGGAAGGGATCCTCACTTCAACTATAAGTTGATTGATTTTAATTGTGTCAATCATTTCTGATTTGTTTTTAACTAAAACTTGCACACAACTTGTCTCACCAAGGGATATTTGAACAAGCCAATACTTGTATTTATAAGCTTAAAAAATACTTTTAAATTTTAAGTCCTGGTTTCCTGGAATCCCAGAATATTTTTTCACATTTGTATTACGTTTTCAAAGTCTTGGCATTTCTAGGAAACCAGGAAATATATATTTTAAAACACAGCTAATAACTTTCAAAATCCCTTGAATTTCCCTGGTATCCTTGTATTTGTAATTAAGGTCCTGGTTTCTCAGGAAAATGACATCAACGGTGTCTTGGATTTTTTTGCAGGAAATCCCATGATTGAAACAACTCCAACATTTTAACATGACTTTATCTACAGAACAAACACTGTTAAGGTACCAATCGCGATTTTAGTTTGTGTACATTTTTGCAACGTTTTCTAGTATACATATTGTTTGACAACAATTACATCTATATATGCTTAGAGTATTCTAATATGTTGCTACGCTTCCATTTTTTTCTATGGATATTGCCCTTTGCAGGTAAGACAAGATTATAATGTAATTAATTAGTTGATTCATATTGGCTTTACTATTGAGCTGAAGACAGCCGTATTGGCCTGAGGCCGCAAATATGCATTAAACTTATTAATGACAATTTTATTGATTAACTTTATAATTTTATTCAGCAAGAAAAGCTTGAATTTCACTTTTGAATTAGTACAATTGCAGGTTTGTGCTATTAAATGAAGTATGAAGTTTTGAAAAATAGCAAATGTTTTGTTCTATACAAGTTTTCCCTCCTTATATTCCCATGCAAAATGCTTTGAAAATGTTATGTACACCAACATACATTTCAAGAGATATCTTGTTAATTTAAAACGAAAATTGAATATTGTTGCAAGTGGAAACAAATGTTCCATGCATTTAATTTCAGAAGAATAATTATTATTTAATTAATATGGTAAGGTGAAGGCGATATTACTCATAAAGCATAGGACAATAGCATATAAACTTAGTATAACTATTTGACGAAAGATGCTTTCACGACATTACATGAAGCAGGAACACCATTTGACAGGTCGCGAAATAATGCAACATTTACCTGAATAACAGTCCTGAATAACTCAGGATTCACTACCGTTGTTTGTAATTCAATTGAGAAAGACAATAAGGATTGAACATTTACCTTATATTATGAATTGCATTTGTAATATGTAAATCCTCCAAGATTTCGAATTAGTTTCGCTTTCGGCGTTCTTTGTAGCTTGAAAATTTGGGTCCGTCTAAAACGCGTATATGACTCATAGTCACTAAACGAGCGATTATGAACGAATATTGGCAATCTTGATGCTTTTTCTGCAATGTTTTTATCAACAAATTAGTGAATTTATGAAAAATATTCATAATGCGTTAAACCTGTTAACATAAATAGAGCAATTCACTAGACATTACCATGTTTCCAACTCTAAAGTCATGTTCGCGAATATGAACATTGTGTTTAGGCTACACACGACCAACAATATAACCACGACGACTCCACAATACAAAATGTCACGAGAAAATACTTTAATGTTCACTCGATCATAACAGTATTAATATATCAGGAAGATTTTTATTCATAGAAGGATTTTCATATCATAAAATGCTAGAAAACTATTTTAAAACAGCCGATATCTGTTCATATTCGTCACTTTCAGTCATTTTCGCGAATATGAGTCATATACGCACTTTAGTCGTAAGGGTCCGTCTAAAATGCGTATATGACTTATACTCACGAATATAAACGAAACGAGCGAATATGAACGAATATTGACAATATTGATGCTTTCTACATTGTGCACACACCGGTCTTACTGACAATAACGTTGTGACGTCACCATCTTTTCATAGAATGAAGCTTTCTATGCAATGTTTTTATCAACAAATTTCTGTATAATGAAAAATATACATAATGTGTTAAACCTGTTACATAAATAGAGCAATAAACTAGTCATTATCATGTTTCCAACTCAATAGTCATGTTCGCGAATATGAACATTGGTTTTAGGCTACACACGACCAATAATATAACCACGACGACTCCACAATACAAAATGTCACGAAAAAACACTAATGTGTTCACTCGATCTAAACAATATTAATATATTATGAAGATTTATATTCATAGAAGGATTTCGAAGCCGATATTTGTTCTTATTCGCACCTGTATGTCATATTCGCGAATATGAGTCACATGCGCACTTTAGACGTACCGTTCAAAGTTGTTATTTATGTACATATGCTCAAATATTGAACCTTACTGTTGTGGTTATTCTACACTATTGTTATTGTCGAAAAAGGGAGCTGAATATATTAGGGGCTGAGTGCTTTATGTGAACTGCAATATTATATTTTTAAAGATATTAACGATTGCACCAAAACTAAGCATACAACTTTAAAATAGCATCCAAAATTGTCGAAATTTTAGATTCTCGTATAAGGCAGAGTTTTTCCTGGTTTCTGATTGGCTGAATCTCGTATTGGCCGTATTTTTTCCGTATTTGCCGTGTTTTCCAAATTGGCCGCCTTTTTCTCGTATTTAGGCGAGTTTCGAGCATAATTGGCGAGGCTCAAGTTGTATGGGGCGAACAAATTGAACACATTCTCGTCTAATATTTTTAAGTTGATTAATAAATTTGCTTATTAACGACAGCATATCAGTAAGTACAATACCGAGAGTTATCAAGAAAACAACCGAATCTTACAAGTCATCGATGATAGTCTATCTATTTTTAAAAAGTACTGCATTTAACGTTCATTATCTATCTGGCCTGTGACTTGTCATCATATTTAACATAGACTTATGAATAAACGAGAAATGTAAAGCACTTTAGACAAGCCACATTTACATCACATTTAGCCTATGGATTGCTTCAATTATTGGAAATACAGTCCATCTTTAAGTTCTATTCATACCTGCTAACTGAGCAGGTTAATCAATCACAAACAACGCGCGCATATTTAGTTTTCAATAATGAAGGTCAATTTTTAACATATATTCAAATAAAGTTACATAAACGGTAATTTTGTCATGTGGAATAAATGTTTGAATCTGAATATGAAATCCGGTCATGTCTTTTCTGAGACTCTAAGATTCAAACACGTAACTTCATATATATGTGTTGATCACCTTCACATTAACTATTTTTATAACTGTTGCTAAATTCACACGATCATAAAAAATATTTTTAAAAAGCGGCACGGGTCACATTATCTATGGATACAGCAATTGTTCGCGAGGGGGACCCATTGGTTATGCGATGTCATCTGTCCGAAAGCAGCAATTCTGTTCACTGGTTGACGAGCCAGACAGGGATATATATCGAACGAGTGGCCATGAGCAGAAATATTACAGAATGCAATTTCCATCTCCAAAGTCCTACAATGGACTGTGACTGCCACAATGACCTTGAATACGTCTGCACAATTTTGTCAGTAGAAGCAAACGACGCGGTCGGATCTTGGAAATGTGAAGTAGATCTGAAAGGAGTTACCTACAGCAGCAATAAAATACAGATTGTTCTAGCTCGTATGTATACTTTCATATTGTCCATACTTAAAACAAGACTCGCATTGGACGAACTTTTGGATTCATTCATTTCTATATTACATATTCGTAATATACTTATACTTAAATTTAAATATGTTGTTCATACAAATATTCGATTCGTTGAAAACTAAATACAGTAAATTAATCTGTCCTACCTTAATGCGTGACTTCACATACGTATGCATCATTTGTTAAACAAATATACATAAATTTAAAGATATTAAGTAGAGGATCACTTAATGAACTGATTTGTTTTGACGGACCATTAGTTTTTGACAGAACACTTGTTTTTCGTGATGCCATGCATACTAATGTTTGCAATGGAAATGCTGATTTCAGAGCTTGTTACCCGGGTAACGTTTACACCAGACCTTAGCATACTATCCGTAATAGAAGGCTCATATGTCCAATTTGATGGCAAAACATCGCCGGGAGTCCCCGCCCCGACTGTCCGGTGGTTCAAAGCTGAGAACAAGTCCGGCATTCCTCCTATGGAATTCACGGATGGTTCTCAAATATCCATACACCCTAATATATCTGGAACAATCAGTTCATTGCAAATAATACCAAGGAGGAATGACAGCGGCATTGTCATATATTGCACGGCGATGAATAACTTTACCGAAGTTGAATCACAGAGGAGAGTGAGTCTGGATGTCATGTGTACGTGTCCAATTGTTATCACGAATAATACGCGTAAGGAATGGCCGTCATTTTAAATCGATATAATACATATATTGTGTTGCTGCCTTAAAAAAAGAAACGTAAACATCTACAAACAGAGACTATGCTTTATAACTTTTCGTTTATAAAATCGAAGAAACGGTTACATGAAATATAGTTAACTATACAGCATTGGACATGCTGCAGATTTGTTTCTTAGCTTCATATCCCAATGTCAAGTGGTCATAATTATGTTTAACGTCCCTAGCAGTTAAACGTTCAGTCCCATATTAAGTATAAATATCTCAGTCATTTATTAATGCAACAAGGAATAGAATGTGCCTATATGAAATAAACTTCCTCTTTTACGAAATATGGTTCAATTATGTTTTTATATACGTGTGATTTATATATTAAGACATTAGTATTAAAACATAGTTTAAACGTATATGTATTGCCTACTAACACATTCCTTTGTCATTTGCAGATGGGCCTAAGGTTCAAAACATGAATGACCAAATGGTTCAGGAAGGCAGTCAGTTTAAGTTCGATTGTCCTTTAACCCTTGGCAATCCGTCGAATACATCTGTTATTTGGAAACGCGAGAACTCTAGCGCACAGTGGACCTCTAAGACGTTTACAATACTGTCAGTAAATGTTAGAGACGCTGACGTCTATACGTGTATAGCGTCTAGCGTGCTTCTTCCGACCATAGGAGAGTCACAGACGCGGATTGATGCGGGGAGCTTTTGTCTGGTGGTTGTTCGTAAGTAAATGTTTGTAAAACATGGTATTATGCGGTAATCGTAAGTATTGACATGTATTGAAAGAGCTGGTGTTTAAGCTTAGAGCATTTTATATCAAAATAAAGAGTTTTCGTACTCACAAAACAGCTCAACAACACAACAATCATGTCATGAAACAAAACAAATTGTAATTACAGCCATAATGTATTTGGCAGATAAGTATTTTTGAGACTCCTTACATATAATGAGGCTTTGATATATTTATTTTTCCTTTGCATCGATATCAGCCGCGGATATCGTGGACTTTTGATCAAACAATGACGCATGATCTGAGTTTCTCTCTTGATCGTTTAACCATTCAAATATAAAGTTCAACATGTAATTATGAAAACTAGCGTTTATGTCATTTTCATATGTGCTATGTGTTTTCTTATACAGCGTGCAATGACGTTAAACCATCTTACACTGGAGTGATTGTGGGTATAATTTCCGTCACAACCGTAGTACTTTTGTTGGTGTATTTACTGAACAAGAACGGGCTACTTCATAGACGATCAAGAAGAGGAATGGTGAGCATTCGTTCTTTTTCGTGCTACATCAACTTCAAGACCCGCTTGGTGTATGCATTAGATCAACCGAATGTCGTTGACAATACAACTAAACGCTCCATTGTCCGTTTCATGTTCTTAATGTTACAGTTAGTTTTATATATTTGCAAACATACGGACACATAGATAACGGATTTGCTGGCCGCTTCACTTTTGAAATAGACTGGAGTGTTAATAAGATTTTTACAATCTAGCCACGCTATTTTGTGGTTTAAGAGGATGATTCCTTTAGAAGCTCTTCTATAAAATATTCCCGAATAAGATATATAAATCAACATTTATAAAGATTTGAGAGATGGCGCACGAGATGGAAATTGATGTTGCTATATTTTGCTTTCTCTTTCAGCCACATTGGACCATTTTGAAACCGTAAAACACGTAGCAGTCAGCGTCTTGAGCGCTAGGATTACTGATCTCGAAGTATAAAGCGCTAGGTGAAATGGACTATGAAGGCTTTACTAAGCTATACGACACAGTGGTGTGGCCAACAATAAGCTACGGCGCTGCAAAATGGGGTATACAGGAATTCAAATGTATAAATGCCGTCCATCACAAAGCCTGTCGCTTCTTCCAAGGTGTAGGGATACATACACCAAACGCAGCAGTGACAGAAGACATGGGATGGACCCCACCACACTTTCCGACAGTGGAAATCAGTGCTTGGACAATGGTTTCGCTTAAACAGGATGGACGATAACAGACTTAATAAACAGACTTATAGATAAGTCAACCCTGTATAACTATGCAGACGACAATACCCTTTCCTTCAGTCACAAAAACTTAAATACCTTTAAGGAAACTATTGAATCATAAAGTAAATCCCTGATACACTGGTTATATATTAACCGAATGCAAGCAAACCCCGATAAATTCCAGGCAATATGTGTAGGTAATAAGATAAAATAGGAGTTAAATCATTTACTATAGGTCAAAATGAAATTAAATGTGAACAAAAAGTAATACTCTTAGGAGTGGAACTTGATTACCAGTTAAACTTTGATCCACAGGTTACGAATGTATGCAAAAAGGCAGCCAAACAATTAAATGTTCTCCAAAGACTAAGCAAAATCCTGAATGTAAGCACTAGGTTAATAATCTTTAAATATTTTATCCGGTCAAATTTTAATTTTTGTCCCCTTATATGGCATTTTTGTAGTAACAGAAAAACTAGAAAAGATACAGTTCAGAGCCCTTAGAATTGTTTTTAATGACTATGATTCTAGTTATGATACACTACTAAAAAAGGTTAACAGTACTACTCTTCACTTAAACAGGTTACGCCTCATTGCGTCAGAAACATTTAAATGTATACACAATCTTTCCCCAGAATATCTTCAATCCTTGGTTAAAGTTAAATCCTCTACCTATAATTTCAGATATTCAAACATCCTTGAGACACCACAAGTAAGAACAACACGGTATGGCAAAAATTCCTTTCGTTTTGAGGCTGTACAGGTGTGGAACAGCCTCCCAGAGGATATTCGCACAGTCGACAAATATAAAGACTTTGTACGGCTGATCCGCACCTGGACAGGTTCAAAATGTAAATGCGCCATGTGTGAGTAACCTGCTTCTCACATTTTTTGCTTGCTTGCTTGTTTTTTGCTGTCCTGCTTATATTATTTATTTATCTGTCAGTTAACCCCTTGTTTATTATCCTTGTATATAGTGTATATGAGTTTCTTGTGTGTTTAAAAAAAATATATATATTAACATGTATATATGTGTATATATGTGTTATGTAGATGTTTTTCATGTGATTAAATATGCTTTTTTATACTCCCTTCTTGTGTATTTTTTAAATGTTATAAACATGTATATAAGTGTATACATGTGCTATTTATTTGTTGTACTATATAGTTAGTGTGCATTTGCTTGTATAGGCTTTTAAACATGAATTGTGTGCTATACTTGTTTTAATATCTTAAATTTTAATATAGGTCTGCAATGCTTTGTTTGTACAACATATAAGTGTATAACATATGTTTTAATTATGAGCTATGTAAAAACAGCTCCAATATAGTTTTAAGGTAAAGCACCTCTAATGGGCACATATCCAAATATAATCTAATTAATTTTTTTCTTAATCAGCATCATTTCACTAAACTACATGCAAATTTGTAGGTAGGCTTTCCATGCTTTTTAAAAAAATATACCGATTTTTTCAAAACCACCCCCACGCTCGGCTTTTGTCCAGTTTATTTTTTACCCCTGGGGTATATAAAAGTTCCATAATTCATTCAAATTTCCAAATATGGGCATGCAGTTGGTGTGTACAGATGCTGTAAAGGTGTTTAAAGTTAAACAAGATGAAATAAGTATTCTTTTACAGACATTTATTTTTTACAAATTTTTATCTATGGAAGAGCGCCATGAAATGTAAGTGATTTCAGCCAAGTGAAAATTGGGTCGGTTAAAATCAAAGTGTCATAAAATTCAAAATAGTATCATTTAAGTCATATTTTAAACTTAGTTTTTATAGAAACACTATATACAGCAAAAATACCAAGAAATAGTCAGATTTACCGTTTACTTTTTGAAATAAAAATAAAAATGCAACATGCATGGTTCGTATTTTCAACAGTAAATCACCCAATTTCGCCATAACGTTGTTTTAATTTTAATAATTGAAAAATGTGCATAAAAATTGCAACATATTTAACAATAAATATAGCTTATATGCCATATTAAGTCAAATTACGTTAGAAAATAAATAAAACTCGTCGCAAAAAAGTATACGTCGTCGGCAGGATTCGAACCTGCGCGGGAATATCCCAAAAGATTTCTAGTCTATCGCCTTAACCACTAGGCTACGGCACCTAATAGTAAGCTCTTCAACCTTCGAAGAAATCGCGGGAAATCATTAGAGGTGCGCTACCTTAAGGTATATTTCCCTTTGTCGTATAGATCTGTGTGTAACTTACAAAATATTATGCTTTTAATGAACATTTTTTTACTTAATTTTGTGTTTTATATGCTCTAAATATGTCCTTGTAGTATAAATGCTTATATAATATGCTTAATCTTTCTTTCTTTCAGCTCAATATACACATGTTATATAGATCTATATACAAAAGTTTTGTCGGGAAATAGCTCACGAGCTAATGTTTATTGTTATTCACATCCGACGTTAAAGATTCTTGTATCTTGTATCTTGTACAGTGTTTTGACTACTTCACTAGACAGGGCGCACGACGAAACAACTGGAGCAAAACAATAATCTCATCAGTCAATACAAAACTTAAATCCGGTTCTTATAATAATACAATAACAAAGATTTGTAATTCCATTTTCTGTTATTCCATCCGTTTATCGACTTTGATTCTAAAGCACACTTTTTTAAACGATTGCATCGAATGCTTAACACTGTCACCGTAAACACGATTTACGAAATCGAATGTCGAAACGATTATAATAATTTTATTTCTATCGAAGCTCCCAAGTATGCATGACAACATCGTCGGATACCCACGACTAATTCATTCCGTTACTCTCCAGCATTATCTCGATAAATGGAGAGTAGCGGAATGGGTCGAACGTGGGTATCCGACGATGGCATGACAAACACAAAATCCGAAACACGTTTTGGAATCGTTCGATGCTTAAATTTTTTTTAACTGTTACATAAAAACCATCCACGTCCGAATTGTTGTCATAAAATTCAGAGAATCTAGGTAGTTTCGTCATTGAAATTACGTCACATGAGTTACGTCATAAATTGCGTAATTAATTGAATGAAAATAAAAGTACGGAAGGCTTGTTCTGTTTAAATTTTAGTAAAGGACCAAAATAGTATGATATGTGATATAAACGATAACACACGGCAGAGCTGGGCTGGACGCCTAAAATCGGCCCTAGCCGCATAATGGCCATCGGGCCAAAGGCCCTCGGGCCGTTATGTCGGCAGCGGGCCAATAATACACGTCCGGCCCAGCTCTGCCGTGTGTTATTGTCTAAATATAAGAGCCAATTTAACAGAAAGTGCTCTTTTGGTAAACCGAAATTTCAACGCATTAAACCCAAGATAGAAAATGAACTTCTTGCTGTCGCATCATAAAACCCAATGCCAGAGCCTGTCATGGCATTTTAATGAAGCGACGCAACCACATGTATATATAATCGATTTAATGTGTGCACATATTCAATTGCGTATCAAATAATAATATACTTTGTACTTCATAAGTACAAAACTGTTTATAATGTACAAATTGAAATTTTATCTTACTATATCATTTGATGATATATTTTTTTATTTTAAGAATACTAATCATTTTAAGAAAACTAATAATTTTAAACCGAATTTCCTTCAGGATCTTTTTATATTTCAAACAGTTATAATTTTTATTTATTTTCAGAAAATTAATCCTTTTAAATCGAATTTGCTTAAAATCTTTTTTTATTTCTAACAGATGTGAAAAGGTATATGATGTATATAATCGTTGAACACTTTTATAATTTTTAGAACCATCGTTTCTAGTAGCTTTTTTAGATATATATAATGATTTTGAACTGCTTTTCTGTGTTTTATGTACAAAAGTGAGACGTTAAAAAGCTATTCTGTCTGTCTGTCTGTCTGTCTGTCTGTCTGTCTGTCTGTCTGTCTGTCTGTCTGTCTGTCTGTCTGTCTGTCTGTCTGTCTGTCTGTCTGTCTGTCTGTCTGTCTGTCTGTCTGTCTGTCTGTCTGTCTGTCTGTCTGTCTGTCTGTCTGTCCGTCCGTCCGTCCGTCCGTCCGTCCGTCCGTCCGTCCGTCTGTCTGTCTGTCTGTCTGTCTGTCTGTCTGTCTGTCTGTCTGTCTGTCTGTCTTTCTGTCTGTCTGTCTGTCTGTCTGTCTGTCTGTCTGTCTGTCTGTCTTTCTGTCTGCCACTGTGCACTGTGAAATACAAACTACTTCTTTCTCAATCGAATGGCGGTCAATACAGGGTTTTAAATAATGAAAAACCTAAATTTTAATTTTAGAACATTGTAAATTTCGGAATATGAAACATGAAAAAACTCACTTTTAAAGAAACAGTAATTAAAAAATAATATGTTTCTATATCAGTTTGGAGTCGAGTCCCTACGGTACGGAGTATAGATGCGTATGAATCAAAACGCATATCTGCTACTGAATTACATTGTGCGAAAAGATTTTATGTACAAACATTTATTTTCCGTCAAATGTATTGGGTTGCCCAATTGTTCGTCGAAAAGCGATGACTTATTGTTTTTACATAATGTTCTTCCATGCATTTTTGATTTAAGGAAGCTTATAAGTGTAATAATAGAGAACAATTATCCTAAAAGTGTTCACTTATGAGTGTCAATCATGTAGGACCAACAAATTATAAGTGTTAAACATAGAGAACCAACAAATAACAAACATGACCCTTTCCAGCAGAATTGATCGACGAGCTATATTATGTAAATGACATTAGTTTGAATATGTTTATTTAATACAAGTTGACATTATTTATACATAGATTATCATACAACATTACCCATATTCGCATGTTCGAATAGGATTAGAACGAAAGACAAAGTCGTATATTATTCTTCTCCCTTGCTATATAAAGAGTTGCAAGTTTTCGGACATAATTGGCTATCTAAGCAAAGTGACAAAGTGAACAATATGTTGAGACAGAAAAGCTCCAATTATAGAGTTATATTTGCTGAATAAAATTAATAGATTGACATGTTTGAAAAGGGTAAGAAATTAAGAGAAATGTTTTGGAAAGAGAAGAAAGAAGACGTTTGTGAAGACTTGTTTTCGTTCGAACATAAAAAGAAAAGAAGTGTGTGACTGGTTCTGTAGCATATTTACGTATCAAATCGCTTACTATTTATAAGAAATTTGTGAACTACATCAGCTGTTTTAGTATTGGTTAAGTAGTCGCCTTTTTCTTTTCCATATAAAATAGTTTCAATGCATGTGACAGAATAAATTGATATTGTGTTTATTAGTTCACCACGAATATGTTTATACTGAATGCATTCAAGGAAGTAGTGTGCCGTAGTTTCGTGAAGTCCACAGAGACATAGAGGCGATGTTATTATGTTGCGTCTGAAAAGATAATCATTTAAGGCGCTACACTTTGTTCTTAAGCGCGTATGTAACATTTGGGAGCGTCTTTCGCCATATGAAAATAAAGGATTTGAGATCGGTTGTTCACTGTTAATTAATCTTTTGAAGGAATTAAGCATTTTTGATGTCGTCGGGAAGACGATTTCATTCGGATACAGTAGATGGTAAGAAAGAAATTCAATATAGTGATGTTCGAGCTTGAATTGTTTGTAAATATGATGAATTTCATAAAGAGCATTTGAGGCAAGAGAGATTGATTGTAGTTTGCGACATTGGTGGAATTCATTGTATACATTTATATTAACTTGTGTTTGCGTCTGCGTTGGCTGATGGTGTTCCAACCACCCTAGCTCATTTAAAAGGTCTTCGAATGAGACTAAACGTGTGCATCCAGATGTTATTCGCGCGGCTTCAGTGTGGATTTTTTTCAAGTCCATCTTTTTCATATTGTGAACACTTATCAAAAAGAGTGTCTGAATATTCAAGAATTGGTCTTATACAACAAAAGTATATTTTTTATTGAGTTTTTCTTTCAAGATTTTTTTTAATCGACGCATTATATGGAATAGTTTCCATGCTTTTTCTTTTACTATGTGCATGCCAAAGTCAGTCATTAGACATAAATACACCGATATGTTTATGGACGTTAACAAAATTATGCATAGTCAACGGCGGATGAGATGGTTTGTTTATTTTTCTAGGTATAAGCATCGATTCAGATTTTGAGGGGTTTAAGCTTACCAACCATTATCCGCAAATACAATTTGCGTAAGGTATATAATTTATATTCACATTTACAAACACCACTAATATTAAATCATTGTCATAATTAAACAATAGTGAATACAGTACTGTGTGTGCTAAAACGTGATGTTTACGTTGTCAACTACCCCTCATGTTCCTCGTAAAGCGAAATATCTAATCGTAAATATACATCATTATGTATGCACGTGTATAAACTTACAGAAAGTGAATGAACTATTTTCAGTCTCAGACACATGACATCAACACTCTGGTGTTTTTAACATTCCTCGATCCCTTACCTCATCCAAAGCCTTTCAAAGTATCAATTTTAAGACACTAATGTCTATTTAACTAGTACAAACAAAATTACAAAGAAAATAAAATGGATTCAATTGAAGAATTATCGATATATCTACACTCAGTACACGTCCTTGTTTGAGTACAATGCTGCTGTGAAATCACAAAAGTGCACAGTTTTTTTGTAAGAAATCATGTGCATTATTTCTGCAAAACAGAAAATACTAGCAATAAATTCACAATTATACATAAGAACGAAGTCGTCCAGACAAAAACGAAATGAAACATTAAAATGGGAGGAAGAACTATTTACATATACGAATAATGGCTTTCAATATTAAGCGATGACAAAATGTGAAAATAAATAAATATAAAATAGCTAAACATTAAATTATGGACTTGGTTAGCGCCGGTGTGACGTGAAACTCGTCAGACCATGAAAAGGGTCAGATAAACGGAAAACACAGAGCACTGCGCATGCGCAATAGAACATAAATAAACAAAATCATATGCGTGAGAACCGTCAGATACAGGTAATATTGAGGAACGATTCTTTCCATTATTTAATTATAATTGCAACAGACACATGCCAATCTATGCATAATATTTCATGTATAACTACGATAACAATTTACTTTCAATTTTACTGCAGTTATTTACTAAATGTATCTTAACGACATCGGTGCGCAATATCGCTACTTCACTTCGGTGCGTTCAACTTCAACGTCTCATTTAATAATGTATTAGACTAATGCGGACACTTGTGCTGAATGTGCTTTTTATACTGAACAAAAACAATTTCGTCCCAAGTGAGATAATTTCTTTTAAGACTGATGTCTTAATAGTCCAAATAATTAGACGTAATCTACCGATGTAAATCGACCTCATATTTATAGGAGTAATGTCTTAACAAAATACAGGCGAAATAATTATTTTCAGATAGTTCTTTTGTAACTGACCTAAAGCCTTATCCATAAAGTTTATCTAATGGCTAAATAACAAAAAATATACCCCTTTATAGTATATAGACTACCATATAGGGGTATATTTTTGTAATATTAGTTATTATTAGTTTTATGGATAGAATTTCAAACTCCTGTGGGCCTAGCAACCCTGATTTGTTGATATCTTTCTTCTCGATCTGTTCAGACTGAATGGCAGTCATCATTTTTATAAGAACACACTTAACAATAAACTTGTCATGATTTTGATATAAAGCATTCTATAAATCGTATACATGAATGATCACCAACACACTGTTAATAGTGCTCGATTGGTCATTGTCGGCTCGGGTACTACTTACATGTACCCCGGGTACTCTTAAGTATACTTACATGTACCCCGGGTACGGTAAATATACTTAAACGTACCCGGGAAATTTAACGCTAAATCAGACGTTGTCAGATTTTTTTTTAAATATTAATTATATTCATATTTATGTCTATTTTTCTGTAAAATGGCCTCTATATTATCGAAACTCATACTCAAAAAGCCTGTTGACACAGTTTTTTTAAAGATAAGTTTGTTTAAAATAATCGGTAGCGCGTTTTACGACATCGGATTTTAGGCGGGAATACAACTCGGGTACAGTCTAATATCGAACGGGTACGATTTCGTTTATTTACCGTACTCGGGGTACATGTTAGTATAATTAAGAGTACCCGGGGTACATGTAAGTAGTACCCGAGCCGACAATGACCAATCGAGCGTTAGTGAATATTTTCCAAATTATTTTCATCTACACAACATGTGTAGCAAAGTTGGCAACTGTATATTTCAAAAAATCCAAATAAAATGTAAAATTCTAGGAAATAAGGATAAGTCAAAGATTAGATATTTTATAAATTGTTTGTTAAAAGAAAGTGGCTAGCCGTACGGCCGTGTACGACTTGCCAATATACTTTATATAAGCTAGCCATACGGGGCCGTACGACTAGCCTATATTGGCTTGTCGTACTGCTCTGTACGTTTAGCCTTTTCTATAGGGAATGTTTAGCCATACGGCTATTATAACAAATAAATATATTGATTAGTTATTGATCTACATGCAGATTTCTTTGCCATGCATCATGAGAACACGTGCTAATACACAGTCCTCCAGCTAGGATTTGAAAAGGGCAGGGGGGGCTTTTTTGTCAAAAATGCACTTTGGACACGCAGTATTTTGTCAAAAGGGCACTTTCGAGCGCGCGGGCGTTTCTGGAATGCTTCCTCTTGCATGTTAATATATGTGTTATTAATAATTGTTAGAATATAATATTCCCATTATTATTAAACAATTTAAATATAATGTCTACAATGAGGAATAAATTAATTACATGTATAATGTATCGTAATTAGGTAATAAGAGATTTTTTCATCATCATATATAAAAAAATAAAAAATAAATAATAATATTTTTTAAGGGCAGGGGGGGCCCTAGGAAGGGCAGGGCCCAGGTTCGGGAGGGCAGGGCGGGGCGCCCTTCAATTTAGGCCTAGCTGGAGCACTGAATACATGTACTTAAAATTGTGTGCTACCACGCAGGCTGATTAGATGGTAATTGTTTTTTGCTACATGAACGTCACGCAAGATAATTAGTGCATTTGTTTTAGCTACTTAGATAGTGAAATTCCAATTTGTGCATAGTATATAAAGGGTGTAAAAAAGGGAGATATGAAAATGTAATTTATTTCGCCAAACAACAAATACAGCAATTAATATAAATCACAGTTATGTAGTATTTAAATACGCATTGTACATTGTACATTAATTCCTTAAACCCGGGTTCCAGACTTTGAACCGCGTTTCAAAGTCTCTTAACTCTATAGTTAAGAAACGACCAATGAAACTGTGACATTTGCCTTCTGATTGTGGTTTAACCTCCGCTGATTGGTTGTCTCTGAATTATGTAGATAAGAGATTTGTATCTTTTTTAGACGCACTTTGAACCGCGGTTCAAACTCTTGAACTCGGGTTTAAGGAATAAATAGATAACTGTTAAATAATAAATGTGCATTCCGCGCGTCTTAACCCCAGTTTAAGACTTTGAACCGCAGTTTAAGACTTTAAACCGCAGTTTAAGACTTTGAACCGCAGTTCAAAGTCTCTTAACCCTATAGTGAAGAGAGAACCAATAAGGAATTAATGTGCAAACGGCACTTTGAACTCGGGTTCAAAGTTTCTTAACTATACAATTGACTGTTAAATAATTAATGTGCATTCCGCGCCTCTTAACCACAGTTTAGGACTTTGAACCGCAGTTCAAAGTATCTTAACCCTATAGTTAAGAGATGACCAATGAAGTCGCGGTATTTACCTTCTAATTGTGGTTTAAGCCCCGCTGATTGGTTGTTTCAGATAACAGATTTGTATCTACTTTTAGACACACTTTGAACCGCGGTTCCAAGTCTTGAACCCCGGTTTAAGGACTTCATGTGCAAACGGCTCTTTGAAATATATAGTTAACTATTAAACCGTGGTTTAAGGAATTAATGTGCATTTCGCTTGCCATACCACTGCCTTATTAAAATGATCATTCATTAGTGAAGATATTCACCTATAGACAGTTGTGATAAAGAGATCTTTATCAAGCAAATTGTTGGTTAAGAACCTTGAAACTGTCACACATGGCAGCTACGAGCATATGTGCACATGGTAGCTACGAGCATATGTGCGACCCTGCACTATTTGGATTTTTTTTATCTGACCCCTGGGTCAAAAGTTATGGGGGTTGGGGTGGGGCCGGGTCAGAGATTTTCATTCATTTTTGTAGGCTATTTTACATTCACTTCTTCATTTTTACACCGATTTACTGCAAATTGATACTGAACCTCTCTTATTACAATATGGTCAATGTCAACTATGCCTGGCCCCATTACCAACCCTGGGGCGCCCCGCTAACAAAGACCACACCCACCCAAAATTGCCTTCTACTATAACTTCTTCATTTCTACACTTCTTATTGATACTGAACTTCTCTTATGACAATTCGGTCAATCTCAACTATGCATGGCCCCATTACCAACCCTGGAGCGCCCCTGGGTCAAACATGCGGTGTGGGGATACTCGTCGGCCTCTACCGCGCCATTTCTAGTTATTACATGTATAAGTTTATTACTGCCTGTGAGATTTGTCAGACCAACTCTTTGTATGCAATAATGATTATGATGATGATGGTAGTGAGGGTGACTTGTCTTTCTCATAAAAACATTATATTTACTGTCCATTAGTATTGTCAGACCAACTCTATGTATGCAATAATGATGATGATAAAAGTAAAAGTAGTGGTAACTTGTCTTTGTAATCATATAAATGATTACATGTTTATTACTGCCTGTGAGATTTGTCGGACCAATCTATGTATGCAATAATGATGATGATAAAGGTGGTAGTGGTGGTGACTGGCCTTTTTCATGATAACATGATTATCACTGCCCATGAGATTTGTCAGACCAACTCTATGTATGCAATAATGATGATGATAAATGTGGTAGTGGTGGTGACTGGCCTTTCTTACGATAACATGAGTATAACTGTCTGTGAGATTTGTCAGACCAACTCTAAGCATGAAATATTGATGATGATGAAGGTGGTAGTAATGGTGACTTGTCGTTCTCATAACACAAGTATAACTGCCTGTGAGGTTTATCAGATCAACTCTATGTATGCAATAATGATGATGATAAAGGTGGTTAGTGGTGACTAACGTCTTTCTCACAATAACACGAGTATAACTTTCTGTGAGATTTGTCAGACCAACTCCAAGCATGCAATAATGATGATGATGAGGGGGTAGTGATGGTGACTTGTCCTTCTTATGATAACACGAGTATAACTGCCTGTGAGATTTTTAAGACCAACTTTAAGCATGCAATAATGATGATGATGAGGAGGTAGTGATGGTGACTTTTTCTCATGATATCATGAGTATAAGTTTGCCCGTGAGGTTTATCAGATCAACTATCTGTTTGCAATAATGATGATGATAAAGTTGGTATAGGTGGTGACATGTCTTTCTCATGATAACATGATTATTACATCCTGTGAGATATGTCAGACCAACTCTCTGTATGCAATAATGATTATGATGAAGGTGGTAGTGGCAGTTACTTGCCTTTCTCATGAATACATTGATAATTATATCCCGAGAGATTTGTCAGACCAATTTTATGTATGCAATAATGATGATGATAAAGGTGGTGTACAGGAAGGTGGTGACTTGTCTTTCTCTTGATTACATGATTATAAGTGCCTGTGAAATTTGTCAGACCAACTCTCTGTATGCAATAAAGATTATAATGAAGGTGGTAGTGGCGGTTACTTGCCGTTCTCATGAATACATTGATAATTACTTCCCGTGAGATTTGTCAGACCAACTCTATGTATGCAATAATGATGATGAAAAAGGTGGTAGCGGTGGTAACTGGCCTTTCTCATGATAACATGAGTATTACTGCCTGTGAGATTTGTCAGACCAACTCTAAGCATGCAATAATGATGATGATGAAGGTGGTAGTGATAGTGACTTGTCTTTCTCATGATAACACAAGTATAACTGCCTGTGAGGTTTGTCAGATCAACTCTCTGTATGCAATAATGATGATGATAAAGGTGGTATGGGTGGTGACTTGTCTTTCTCATGATAACATGATTATTACATCCTGTGAGATGTCAGATCAACTCTCTGTATGCAATAATGATTATGATGAAGGTGGTAGTGGCAGTTACTTTCCTTTCTCATGAATACATTGATAATTACATCCTGTGAGATTTGTCAGACTTACTCTATGTATGCAACAATGATGATGATAAAGGTGGTGTAGGTGGTGACTTGTCTTTCTCTTGATTACATGATTATAAGTGCCTGTGAGATTTGTCAGACTAACTCTCTGTATGCAATAAAGATTATGATGAAGGTGGTAGTGGCGGTTATTTGCCTTTCTCATGAATACATTGATAATTACATCCCGTGAGATTTGTCAGACCAACTCTATGTATTCAATAATGATGATGATAAAGGTTGTAGCGGTGGTGACTGGCCTTTCTCATGATAACATGAGTATAACTGCCTGTGAGATTTGTCAGACCAACTCCAAGCATGCAATAATGATGATGATGAAGATGGTAGTGATGGTGACTTGTCTTTCTCATGATAACACGAGTATAACTGCCTGTGAGGTTTGTCAAATCAATTCTCTTTATGCAATAATGATGATTATAAAGGTGGTAAAGGTGGTGACTTGTCGTTCTCTTGATTGCTTGATTATAAGTGCCTATGTGATTTGTCAGACCAACTCTATATATGCAATAATGATTATGATGAAGGTGGTAGTGCGCACTTGCTTTTCTCATGAATACATTGATAATTACATCCCGTGAGATTTGTCAGACCAACTCTATGTATGCCATAATGATGATAATAAATGTGGTAGTGGTGGTGACTGGCCTTTCTCATGATAACATGAGTATAACTGCCTGTGAGATTTGTCAGACCAACTCCAAGCATGCAATAATGATTATGATGAAGGTGGTAGTGCGCACTTGCCTTTCTTATGAATACATTGATAATTACTGCCCGTGAGATTTGTCAGACCATCTCTCTTTATATAATAATGAAGAAAAGGGGGCATATAGTGATTTGACTGTGTGTCTGTATGTCCGTCTTTCCGCCACACTTTGCGTTTAGGTTTCGAAAAATGCTCAAAACTTCTATCTTCTTGAGATATAACCTTCATATTTGGTATGCATGTGTATATAGACAAGGCCTTTCCCTACGCACACAAATTTTTACTTGACCTTGACCTTAAACTTACGGTCCGCGTTTAGGTTTCGAAATCTGCGTTTAGGTTTCGAAAAAAGCTCATAACTTCATAATATCAAGCATTTATAGGGGGCATAAGTCATCCTATGGTGACAGCTCTTGCTCTGTTTTATTAACAGGTGAACGGACGACATTATATGTTTGGCTTATTTTGTTTTTCAGATAAATCAAGAGTTGTGCTTAACGTGGGACATTGAACACAAAGTAACAGCTGCATACCACCCACAAACAAACGGCCTTGATGAAAGGACCAATCAAACGGTAAATTTCAAACTGTTTATCACTGAGATGTGACTGTGTTTTTGCTTATTATTCACTATAAATTTTAACCAAGCATTTGCCAATCTGTTTTGTCTTTGTGTGTGTACTGGGCCTTGCTCACCCTTAAATTTACACACAAGATTTTCCAAAATTAATCATAAAGAGAGATAGGTTCCTCCTCAATTGCTGGTACATGTAATTCTAACGAAGCCTTGAAGATTTGGATTTCTACCCTGAAGACTTTAGCTGGTTCAATATCGATTCTGTACAATATGTGTAGGGAGCGTAAATATTGTCTTAAAAATTTTCATTGAATTCATTAAGTTGCATAATTAATACCAGAATAGTGTTCAATATCACTTTATGTGCTTCTGATTTGTTAAAACCTCACTAATTGTCTGATTTTTGTTAAAGGGCCTTAAGCAAATTAGTCAACGACGTACAGAACGATTGGAATGAAAGGCTTGATGAGGTTCTTTTCGTAATTCGGACCAAAAAACAGTCGTCAACAAAATTCAGCCCATTCTTCCTTCTGTACGGACGGGAAGCGATGTACCCGAGTCAGTTGCAGACTGTGGCTCTTGATGTATGTAAATTAAGCATCTTTGATTACATACTTAATATGTTGCTGACAGGAGTTTAGATGAAGATTTAATGTTTTCCATATCCTGTGTCAATTTAATTGTGTAAGTCCCACATTCTTTAACATATCCTTGTTATGGAAAGCCCTAGAGTGCAAAAGAAGGGGGCAGCATAGCACTCTCTTATTGGTTAATCCCTCCTGCCCCTCCTGGTTGGTCAAAACCAAAAATACCAAACAAGTGCTTAAATTTTATACATTTTTAGCTCACCTCAGAACTACGAGCACATGCTGAGCTATTTATGCCCCCGGTAGGGTGGCATATAGCAGTTGGACTGTCCGTCAGTGTGTCAGTCAGTATGTTAGTCTGTCCGAAACAAAATATTAACGTTTTCCATAACTTTTGCAATATTGAAGATAGCAACTTGATATTTGACATGCATGTGTATCTCATGAAGCTGCACATTTTGAGTGGTGAAAGGTCAAGGTCATCCTTCAAGGTCAAAGGTCAAAAAACTAAATCCAAGGGAAATAACAAGCTTTTAAGGGAGATAATTGCTATTTTATATTTTTTGGCATGTACATATCAATTCCACAAGGGAAGTAATATTTTTTTTAAAGATATAATAAAACCAAATTTTAAGGTCACGGTCTTCCTTAAAAGAAAAAAATACAATCCAAGGGAAGTAATAAGCTATACAAGGGAGATAATTTCTAAACCTGCCTTATGATATATTTAAATTTTATTTCAAAGCGGCGCAATAGGGGGCATTGTGTTTCTGACGAATACATCTCTTGTTCAATCACCTTTTGTTTGTCGTTGGTAATGCGTCATCATAATTACCTCGTGAACCTTCCCTTTCAGGCCACATTTATTGTCCAATCTTCCTGAAACCTGGTAAAAAATGTGTCCCTATTATATTTTTACCAAGTTTGAAACTAAGTTGCCAGAGGTCAAGAATTAAGTCACTAGGTAAAATTAAAGAAAAGGTTTGTGAACTCCCTAGTTTCATGGCTAAATCTTTACGAAACTTGGTTAGAATCTTGACAATATCCAGGCCGAGTTCAAATCTGGGTCAGTGAGTCCAAAAACCGGGTCAACTGTTTAAATTTTACCAAAATCTTGTGACTTCTATAGTGGCCACATTTATGACCCAATCTTGACGAAATATTATTTTTGAAAATACCTAATCCAAGTCATGTGTATCCAAAAACTAGGTCACTAGGTCAAGTTTTGATTATTTGGTTACCTCAAACTCAGGTGAGCAATTCAGGGCCATACTTGTTAAACAACGAGTATATTTCTTGATCACCACCTAAATTATAAGTGTTTAGAATAAGGATTTCTCTAGAAATATTTAATAATTACGTCAACTTTTATGTTGTATGTTCAATTTATGTGCTTTTTCTTTTACAACGATATATTTCTTGTTCTGTCTACATAATAAGTTATATCTTTTGCTCAAAATTTCATCAACTACACTTATGAATAAACACTCACTTTGGAAACAAACAGGGAAACAAAAATTATGTTTTATGTTTTGTCAAACTGAAAGGAAAACAATTCTGGATATTGACATATAATGGACTATTTTCTCCTTCTTAAATCAAGTACTGGTATGTTTCATTCGAAATAAAGAAGTATATTTGTTAAGAAGTGTTCTTTAGAAGAGTAAAAAGACTATTGTTTGTTACGCAAATGTAATATTAATCAGCAAAAGCAAAAAAATTATGAACAATACTTGTTCCTTTTTTTATGCCCCATTTCGAAGAAAAGGGGGTATATAGTTTTCGCACTGTCCATCGGTCTGTCGGTCACTCTTTTCGTGTCCGCTCTCTAATTCAAAAAGTTTTCATCCGATCTTTACCAAACTTGGTCAGAAGTTGTATCCAGACAATATCTAGGTCAAGTTCGAATATGGGTCATGCCGGGTCAAAATCTAGGTCACGGGGTCACTCAGTGCATTTCAAGGAATTAGCATGGTGTCCGCTCTCTAATTGAAGTAGGTTTCATCTGATCTTTACTAAACTTGGTCAGAAGTTATATCAAGACAATATCTAGGTCAAGTTCGAATATGAGTCATGCCGGGTCAAAAACTAGGTCACTGGGTCACTTAGTGCATTTCAAGGATTTAGCATGGTGTCCGCTCTTTAATTGAAGTAGTTTTCATCTGACCTTTACTAAACTTGGTAAGAAGTTGTATCAAGACAATATCTAGGTCAAGTTCGAATCTGGGTCATGCCGGGTCAAAAACTAGGTCACGGGGTCACTTAGTACATTTTAAGGATTAAGCATGGTGTCCGCTTTTTTTTGTCTACTTCAAAGCAGTATTTTAATTCTGAAAATGTATTAAATATGAAAAAATAAAGAGGGTGATATATAGAAAACACGATAGTTATTTTTACAGCGAAAAAATATCTACAAACTGCAGCAGATGACATATGTAACAAACAACAAAATTTAAATATTGAACACCTTTTATGCAGCAAACTAATAGTTTAATTAAATGTACGCGCTGTATTTCTCAAAAACATTTACACAGTTATACTTTTATGCAGTGACAAAGTTACAGTTGAGGGCATCCGTGTGCTGTGGACACATTTCTTAATTGGTGGATTGTTTTATGATGTGCATTTGTCTTTTTTTCATCAGGACATAATAGGTGTATTGTCCGACCCAGACATGATTGAAAAACAATCCAGTGTGCGAAAGCAACAAACAGAAACCGCAGGAAAAGTTGTACTGGACAATATGTCTAAAGCCAAAAAGACTTAATTCAAGCCAACAACAAAAAAAGAAAATTTAATCAAATACATGTTGTGGCTAGGGTGTTTAAGTTCAATGCTTCGAGGGCGGCGAGAAAAGCCAAAGGAAATCTTGAAAAAAATACACTGGACCATATGTTGTAGACAATATTAAAGGGAATATTGCAACTCTAAAAACAATGAGTGGACAGGTTTTGAAGTCTGGAGTGTCTCAACAACTTAAAAATATTTGTGGAATCAGCAGTGGAATCAGAAGAAAAATGCTTAAAGCTTCAAACAGGAGTCGGCAGAGTAAATACAATACAATGTATTTGCAGTTTTACAGAAAAGCTAAGTGTTTGTCCAGTCAGCTCCTTCATTAATGAGGCTTTAAAACTAAATCAAGGTCAAATACACCGAATACGAAAAAGTAAAGATGGGCACTAAAATTTTGTGTGTACATGGTTTACCTGCATAAATAATTTTGAATTGCATATTTATTTAAATTATAGAACAACAAAGTAAATGTTGAAAATGGTTCATGATAGTTCTATGTATATTGTTAAATCACTCATTTTAGGGCAATTATAATTGTTTGTTTAAAAAGGCAATCTTACTGAACATTTGCGGATTTTAGGTGATATTGATACTGATTTTAAAGTGATGCCATGTTTTATAGTTAACTTGAATGTACAGATATTTTTCAATTCCTTGCTTTGTAACTGAATATATGTATTTTTTACCACCTTCCTGTAACCTTTAATTTAGTGTTTTGTTGGAAATTGAGATTTTCATGTTAAAAAGTATGCATTATTCAAGATAGATTAAATCAAAGACAAATGTTGATAAGTGCACATTGATAATATTTCATTCACTATGTGTGTAGTTTCCTATCCTTCACACGAATCAGTAATCATGTAAGAAACAAAAATTTGTTTGCAGCTGGTTGTAACTGCATGTGTAATTTCTATTGATGGTTTTAATAACATGTGATTCAATTAGAAATGCATTTCTCATTTTGACCACTTAATAATGGATAATCAGAGGATATAAAAAAATCATCAATTAACATAATGAAGTATTAATAACACCATGTTATTTGGGTACAGACAACTGTAACATTTATTAATGTATATGAATCATAATTACTATATGTGCTCATGCATACATGTTGATTATTGTTGATGTCTTAATAAACCAATAGTATATTATCAATATGTGTTGTTGCTCGAAAATATGTTTTTGTAGCAGGAAGTGCTTTGGGCTCGATTAATGTGAGAACTCCACAAAATATTAATAAAATCCTTCTGTGCCTTTTATTTCTAAAAACAGAAGTAGCCAGTTGGTATTACACATCTCCTAAACAAGTACAGCAAAATGAAACTTAAAGGTTCTATAAATAAATCCTAATTTTTTTATAACATCTTATCCACACACGAAATATTGATGATTGTGGTGCTCAAATCGCAAAACCAACTGTTTGGCAAAAATAATGCAGATGGTTAGATTATTATAAGGTCCAGAAAAAACAAACTCTGGAGATAATAATTGATATGATAATCATTGCTTGACAGAATCACAATTGACCTAAATATTTATTTATTTATGGTGATGTATTTTTAAATGTGTGCCTTAAGATTCCAAGAACATATTGACTTAAAATAAATAATACCGATGGCGGAATTGACTTATTATTTCATGTTCATGAACCGGTTTTAAAATACTTTGTAGACTTATCTACTAGGTGGTGAGGATTTTTAGACCACCTCAAAAGGTGATAAACTTCAACTATATTTTGACCTAGGCCAGTAACCGACTTAAGAATATTATGCAAACATAATACTGAGGACTGATGAGCCTGTTGTGTCTTATATTATCAATGCTATTTAAAATGTTAAGTCCATTTCCACCTTTAGACTAATAATAACAAGCAAATTCATTAAATTGATATTCCCCGCAAAATAAATTTTGATTATTGATGGGTGCAGAATTTACAGAAAAGGTTATTTGAAGGGTTGTACCCTTTCTCACTTATTTAAAAGTTACAACATAAAAACAATGGGCAATAACTCTTATTTAATAAAGTGAAGGGTTATGGTTCTATTTATGAGATATAGCCCTGAAAAGTTACATCATACAAAAACAATAACAAGAAAGGGCAATAACCGTTATGTAAGAAAGTATACGGTTATGGCTCTTGTGCATTGATAATTATACATCCATGAAGTTTCATGTTAAAATCTTGTATAGTATCTGAGATATAGCCCTAGTAACATCATACCAAAACAACAAAGAGCAATCACTCTTATTTCAGAAAGCGACGGGTTATGGTTCTTGTGCATGGCACCTCTCCTCAGCAATATTTATACACACATAAAGTTTCATGTTGAAAACTTATATTGAGTTTCTGAGAAGAAGCCCTGACAAGTTTGTGAGAGACTGCACTGACAGACAGGCAGACGGTACATTTTAGTATATTTAGTGTAACCGGGGTACAGTTAAGAATACTTAAGAGTACCCGGGGTACTTTTAAGCAGTACCCTAGCAAAACCGACAATGTCCAATGGAGCTTATTGACAGAGTAAATAAATGATGATAGTGTTAACTTTGATTGTGTGAAATATATTATAATACAATAATTTTCTTGAATTGAGTGTACATGTGAATTAGCTAAAATAATGATAAAAACAACGTTTATGATTATACATTTCTGGAATTGAATTTTGTTTATAATCATTTTTTTACATTTTTTATCTGAAATAATATATATATATATATATATATATATATATATATATATATATATATATTCTGAAAATATTTTCTTAAATCAATGTTATATATTTCTATTAAAACACTGCAACACCATAAAGTACACATTAACCTATTTCTTTACAACATAATGCATGTACATAATCGATATATATAACATTTGAAAAGAACATCGTTTAAAAAATCAAATGTGTGCATGGTGTTAGAACTACTGTTTTGATATCTTTGTTGTGAACAACGTCTTTACGTTCACCGTCCGAAAAAAAGATTTCCGAAAATAATTGCAAGGTGTTAAAACGCGAAATGAATTTGAATATAAACAACCATTCGTAAAATATTATTTGACATTTTTCACGGCGACTGATCTGAGCAATCTCACGGGGGTACTGTGAGAATCGTCAGATTTCCGGTTTATCTGACAGATCTCACGATCTGACCATATTCACGCTACACCGGTGCAAACGTAAAAAAAAACTCAAAATACACACCTGAATCAATAAATCAACGAGTTTCAGAGTGTAACGTTATTTCAGAAGAATTATTTGCATACACACTATAGCAAAAACTGAATGTAAAAAGCTTAAGTACCCTTCCTTCGGATCTGACAAGCTGGCATCACGTAGAGTTTGGGAACATTGTTTATTAACATATGCCAAATAGAACACACATATATGAAGACTGAAATAATAAATAACGATTTTGAATACGGTGATGCCTTTCACAAATCTATATACACGTTCACAGACGCACATTTACAAAAGGAAATAAACAATAATAATTTAATGCTTTAATCACAACAGTCTTGTAGACGATTGCTCATTGGCGAACAAGTAAAACTGCACATAATTAAACAATAACGAGTGCAAAAAAACAGTATCGTGTGCGACAAAATTGGTGACTGGTGCCGACTGTCTTTTACTCCACAAACTGCGACGGCCCTGGACTACGAGGAACGGACACCCACAGAGGCCGCGAATTGCCTGGACAATGAAGAAAAAGTATATATGTGCGCCGACAAACAATATCATTTTGTATTGATAGATTTAATTATTGACCAACTTCTTATCTGGTGTAATCAGACCTTTTATGTTCAACATTACATTTTTTAGGATGCTCTTCTTAAGAACACCTTTTAAGATTAGAGATCACGAGGGCATTTCACAAAAAGTAGAAATGGAGAAAGCGAAATTGAGAATAAATAATTTTCGATAAGTTTGCACACAGATTCGATATTGCTTAAATGTAAAAATTAAACTTGGTAATAAACCAGTTCTAGAAGACCGCAAAACAATTTAATAATGGAATAATAAACATAGGTACCAGTTTGATTTTTGAAAACACCTAATCTTTGTATTGGGTTTATATTAGTTATTCAATATTCCAAGAATGCAATAGTGTAAAACTGGTGTGATGAATATGGACGCTAGATCCCTTTCTAGACAGCTTACCTTTCTTGTTGATATGCGTCCCTTGGCCCCATGGAGCAGCATCTTCTTGTTCCACGCACTCTTATACTGGAACCATATCTAAAATGAGAGAACACGGGCACAAGGATTACATACACGCGCATTGTTAAACCATATCTGGGCACCTATTAACTGTACTATTCTTAGACTTAAGTCTAAAAATAAAGAATATTATTTTAATTTAATTATTCAAGAATTGCTTTATGTATAACATTCTTCATGGTTAAGAGCAAATGTCGTGCACGAGATTATTTCATACTCACACATGGCAACCATCACTTTTTGCTCAAATACGGTTTTAGAACTTTTTGTGTCATTCATTCAATAGACTTTAATTGAAACTCAACTAGTTGCGAGGTATTAACTATTTTTGCAGTTATCGTGTACTTGTGTCATATAAATAGCGCATGTTCACATACATTTGAGGTCCTGTTAATTTGACTTATTATACACACCCTCGTAGATTTAAGTCCCATGTATTTGACGCGTTGAGATACGCGGAGACGTTTTGAAAAAAAATATTGCAAGTAACCGTATAGCACTTTTGCGGGTAACATCATACACATATGCTTATCAAAACATGGAGATCAAATATTAACACTGATCTGTGTTACATAAACAACTGTATAAACACTGGCTGGTCTTATTGGAAAAACAAAATGCATATGATGTTCGGGTTATTATGATAGTTTACAATGTATTCGAATGAGGTGTTTAAATAGTTAGTTGTGTCATTTCTGCATTCCTTCAAATGAATGTAGTTGCGCGTTATACATTAATATACATGCAGTAAGCAGATCATTGAACTATCACAATATTATACAAATATCGCAATCTATAGAGGGTGAAATGACGTATAGTCAGTTGGAGGAATGTGATGTCAACCGAACAAACAAACAAAAGGTAACTTCGTTTGAAATCCATTATAAACCTGCAAAATCAGCCTTCCGTTCTTTTCGATACCGGCATTACGTGTACTCTGATTTTAGACGTTATATGTCAACAGGATGTCGTCAGATTACTATCGTATTACTCATCGGTAAACAGTGTAATACGATAAATATAATTTATTGGTTTCATGTTTGTTCAAACAAACAAAATGTAACTTGTACTCAAACAACGATATGTACTTGAAATCCATTATAAACCTGCAGAATTAGCCTTCCCTTCTGTTCGATACCTGGCATTACGTGTTCTTAATTATAGATGTTATATATGAACAGAATGCGATCAGATTACGATCTTATTACTAAATGGTTAACAGTATAATACGATACAATTTAATGTATTAGTTTCATGTTTGTTCAATTGTCTATTTATAAGAAAGTGTTTTAAAGTTTCAGTTATCAAAGATACCTAAGTAGGTGTTTCCGATCGTGACATAAGTGCTTGCCTACAATCACAATGGCACATACATAATCTATTTTTAAAAAGCGATGCATTTAACGTTCATTATCTATCTTGCCTGTGACTTGTCATCATATTTAACATAGACTCATAAATAAACGAGATGTAAAGCACTTTAGACAAGCCACATTTACATCACATTTAGCCTATGGATTTCTTCAATTATTGGAAATAAGGTACATCATTAAGTTTGATAAATACAACTTAAAGCTACTTCTATTAATATCTGCATATTGAGCAGGTAAACCAATCACAAACAACGCGCGCAAATTTAGTTTTTAATAATGAAGGTCCATTTTTAACATATATTCAAATAAAGTCACATCAACGGTCATTTTGTCATGTTAAATAAATGTTTAGATCTGAATATAAAATCCGGTCATGTCTTTTCTGAAACTCTTAGATTCCAAACACGTAACTGTATATTTGTTTGTTGATCACCTTCACATTAACTATTTGTATAACTGTAGCTAAATTCACACAATAATTACTAATATTTTAAATAGAGGCTCGGGTCACATTATCTATGGATACAGCCATTGTTCGCAAGGGAGACCAATTGGTAATGCGATGTCATCTGTCCGAAAGCGGCAATTCTGTTCACTGGTTGACGGACCAGACTGGGATATATATCGAACGAGTGGCCATGAGCAGCAATATAACAGAATGCAATTTCCTTCTCCAAAGTCCTACAATGGACTGTGACTGCCGTAATGACCTTGAATACGTCTGCACAATTTTGTCAGTAGAAGCAAACGACACGGTCTGATCTTGGAAATGTGAAGTAGAACTGAAAGGAGTTACCTACAGCAGCAATAAAATACAGATTGTTCTAGCTTGTATGTATACGTTCATATTGTCCATACTTAAAACAAGACTCGCATTGGACGAACTTTTGGATTCATTCATTTCTATATTACATATCCGTAATATACTGATACGGAAATTTAACCTTAGTGATCGTAAAATTGTTCAATTCGTTCAAACCTAAATAAAGTAAACTAATATGTCCTACCTTAATGCATGACTTCACATACGTATGCATCTATTGTTAAAAGAATATACAAAAATGTAAAGATATTAAGTAGAGGATCACTAAACGAACTGATTTGTTTTCAGGCACCATTAGTTTTGGACAGAACAGTTGTTTTTCATGCATACTAATGTTTGCAATGGCAATGCTGATTTCAGAGCTTGTAACCTGGGTAACGGTCACACCAAACCTTAGCATACTATCCGTAATAGAAGGCGCATATGTCCAATTTACATGCAAAACATCGCCGGGAGTCCCCGCTACGACCGTCCGGTGGTTCAAAGCAGAACACAAGTCCGGCATTCCCCATATGGAATTCACGGATAGTTCTCAATTCTCCATACACACTAATATATCTGGCACGATCAGTTCATTGCAAATACTACCAAGGCGGAATGACAGCGGCATTGCCATATATTGCAAGGCGATGAATAACTTTACCGAAGTTGAATCACAGAGGAGAGTGGGCCTGAATGTCTTGCGTACGTGTAAAATTGTTATCACAAATAATACTCGTAAGAAATGTCCGTCATTTTAAATCAGTAAAATATATATATCGTGTTACTTCCTTTAAAAAAAGAAAACGTAAACATCTACAAACAGAGACTATGCTTTATAACTTTTAGTTTATAAAATCGAAGAAAAGGTTAGTTAAAAAATAGTGAATAATACAGCATTGGGCATGCTGCGGATTTGTTTCTCACCCTCATATCCTAATTTCAAGTGGTCATAATTATGTTTAACGTCCCTGGCATATAAACGATTAGTCCCATATTAAGTATAAATATCTCGGTCATTTATTAATGCAACACGGTATAGAATGTGCCTATATGAGATAAACTTCCTCTTTGACGAAATATGGTTCAATTATGTTTTTATATTCGTGTGTTTTATATATTAAGACATTAGTATTAAAACATAGTTTAAACGTATATGCATTGCCTGCTAACACATTCCTTTGCCATTTGCAGATGGGCCTAAGGTTCAAAACATGAATGACCAAATGGCTCAGGAAGGCAGTCATTTTCAGTTCGATTGTCCTATAACCCCTGGCAATCCGTCGAATACATCTGTTATTTGGAAACGCGAGAAATCTAGCGCACAGTGGTCCTCTAAGACGTTAACAATACTGACAGTAAATATTAGCGACGCTGACGTCTATACGTGTACAGCGTCTAACATGCTTCTTCCGACCATAGGATAGTCACAGACGCGGATTGATGCTGGGAGCTTTCGTCTTGTGGTTGTTCGTAAGTAAATGTTTGTTAAACATTGTCTTATGCGGTAATCGTAAATATTTACATGTATTGAAAGAGCTGGTGTTTAAGCTAAAAGCATATGATATCAAAATAAAGCGTTTTCTTACACACAAAACAACTCATATCATATCATGAAACAAAAACAAAATGGTAATGACAGCCATAATGTATTTGGCAGATAAGTATTTATGAGACTCCTTACATATAATGAGGCTTTAGTATATTTATTTTTCCTTTGCATCGATATCATCCGCGGATATCGTGGACTATTGCTCAAGCAATGACGCATGAATCTTAGTTTCGTTATTTGTCTATATCGTTAAACCATGTAAATATAAAGTACAACATGTAACTATGAACACTAGCGTTTATGTCATTTTCATATGCGCTATGTGTTTCTTTTTACAGCGTGCACTGACGTTAAACCATCTTACACTGGATTTATTGTGGGCGGTATAATTTCTTGTGTCACTCTAGTAACTTTGTTGGTGTGTTTACTGAACTACGTCATAGATGCATCAAGAAGAAGAATGGTGAGCATTCTTTCTTTTTACGTGCTACATCAACTTCAATACCCGCTTGGTGAATGCATTAGATTAACCGAATGTCGTTGACTATACAACTAAACGCTCTATTGTCCGTTTCATGTTTTTAATGTTAGTTATTTTTATATATTTGCAAACACACGGAAACATAGATTACGGATTTGCTGGCCGCTTCACTTTTGAAATAGACTGGAGTGTTAATAAGATTTTTACAATCTAGCCACGCTATTTTGTGGTTTAAGAGGATGATTCCTTTAGAAGCTCTTCTATAAAATATTCCCTAATAAGATATATAAATCAACATTTATAAAGATTTGAGAGTTGGCGCACGAGATGGAAATTGATGTTGCTATATTTTGCTTTCTCTTTCAGCCACATTGGACCATTTTGAAACCGTAAAACACGTAGCAGTCAGCGTCTTGAGCGCTAGGATTACTGATCTCGAAGTATAAACCCGTAGGTAAAATGGACTATGAAGTCTTTACTAAGCTATACGACACAATGGTGTGGCCAACAATAAGCTACGGAGCTGCACAATGGGGAATACAGGAATTCACATGTATAAATGCCGTCCATCACAAAGCCTGTCGCTTCTTCCTAGGTGTAGGGATACATACACCAAACGCAGCAGTGACAGAAGACATGGGATGGACCCCACCATACTTTCCGACAGTGGAAATCAGTGATTGAACAATGGTTTCGCTTAAACAGGATGGACGATAACAGACTTAATAAACAGACTTATAGATAAGTCAACCCTGTATAACTATGCAGACGACAATACCCTTTCCTTCAGTCACAAAAACTTAAATACCTTTAAGAAAACATTTGAATCAGAAATTAAATCCCTGATACACTGGTTCAATATTAACCAAATGCAGGCAACCCCCGATAAATTCCAGGCAATATGTGTAGGTAATAAGACTTATATAGAAGTTAAATCATTTACTATAGGTCAAAATGAAATTAAATGTGAACAAAAAGTAAAACTCTTAGGAGTGGAACTTGATTACCAGTTAAACTTTGATCCACAGGTTACAAATGTATGCAAAAAGGCAGCCAAATGTTCTCCAAAGACTAAGCAAATTCCTGAATGTAAGCACTAGGTTAATAATCTTTAAATCTTTTATCCGGTCAAATTTTAATTTTTGTCCTCTTGTATTGCATTTTTGTAGCAAATCCAACACAGAAAAACTAGAAAAGATACAGTTCAGAGCCCTAAGAATTGTTTTTAATGACTATGAATCTAGTTATGATACACTACTAAAAAAGGTTAACAGTACTACTCTTCACTTAAACAGGTTACGCCTCGTTGCGTCAGAAACATTTAAATGTATACACAATCTTTCCCCAGAATATCTTCAATCCTTGGTTAAAGTTAAATCCTCTACCTATAATTTCAGATTTTCAAACATCCTTGAGACACCACAAGTAAGAACAACAAGGTATGGCAAACATTCCTTTCGTTTTGAGGCTGTACAGGTGTGGAACAGCCTCCCAGAGGATATTCGCACAGTCGACAAATATAAAGACAAATATAAAGACTTTGTACGGCTGATCCGTACCTGGACAGGTTCAAAATGTAAATGCGCCATGTGTGAGTAACCTGCTTCTCACATTTTTTGCTTGCTTGCTTGTTTTTTGCTGTCCTGCTTATATTATTTATTTATCTGTCAGTTAACCCCTTGTTTATTATCCTTGTATAAAGTGTATATGAGTTTCTTGTGTGTTTAAAAAAAAATAATAATAATAAATAAAAATAAACATGTATATATGTGAATATATGTGCTATGTAGATGTTTTTCATGTAATTAAATATGCTTTTTTATACTCCCTTCTTGTGTGTTTTTAAAATGTTATAAACATGTATATATGTGTATATCTGTGCTATTTATTTGTTGTACTATGTAGTTAGTGTGCATGTGCTTGTATATGCTTTTTAACATGAATTGTGTGCTATACTTGTTTTAATATCTTAAATTTTAATATAGGTCTGCAATGCTTTGTTTGTACAACTTATAAGTGTATAACATATGTTTTAATTATGAACTATGTAAAAACAGCTCCAGTATAGTTTTAAGGTATATTTCTTTTTGTCGTATCTGTGTGTAACTTACAAAATATTATGCTTTTAATGAACATTTTTTACTTAATTTTGTGTTTTATATGCTCTAAATATGTCCTTGTAGTATAAATGCTTATATAATATGCTTAATCTTTCTTCCTTTCAGCTCAATATACACTTGTTATATATATACAATTGTTTAGTCGGGAAATAGCTCATGAGCTAATGTTCATTGTTATTCACATCCGACGTTAAATACAGATTCTTGTATCTTGTACAGTGTTTTGACTACTTTAGTGACTTAACTAGACGAAACAACTGGAGCAAAACGATAATCTCATCAGTCAATACAAAACTTAAATCCGGTTCTTATAATAATAAAATAACAAAGATTTGTAATTCCAATTTCTGTAATTCCATCCGTTTATCGACTTTGATTCTAAAGCACACTTTTTAAAGCGATTGCATCGAATGCTTAACACTGTCACCGTAAACACGATTTACGAAATCGAATGTCGAAACGATTATAATAATTTTATTTCTATCGAAGCTCCCAAGTATGCATGACAAACACAAAATCCGAAACACGTTTTGGAATCGTTCGATGCTTAAAAATATTTAACTGATAAATAAAAACCATCCACGTCCAAAAGACAGAGAATCTAGGTAGTTTCGTCATTGAAATTACGTCACATGAGATACGTCATAAATTGCGTAATCAATTGAATGAAAATAAAAGTACGGAAGGCTGGTTCTGTTTAAATTTTAGTAAAGGACCAAAATAGTATGATATGTGATATAAACGATAACACACGGCAGAGCTGGGCCGGACGCCTAAAATCGGCCCTAGCCTTATAATGGCCCTCGGGCCGTTATGTCGGCAGCGGGCCGATAATACACGTCCGGACCAACTCTGTTGTGTGTTATTGTCTAAATATAAGAGCCAATTTAACAAAAAGTGCTCTTTTGGTAAAACCAAATTTCAACGCATTAAACCCAAGAGAGAAAATGAACTTCTTGCTGTCATGGCATTTTAATGAAGCGACGCAACCACATGTATATAAAATCGATTTAATGTGTGCTCATATCCAATTGCGTATCAAATAATAATATACTTTGTACTTCATAAGTACAAAACTGTTTATAATGTACAAAATGAAATTTTATCTTATTATATCGTTTGATGATATATTTTTTTATTTTAAGAATACTAATCATTTTAAGAAAACTAATAATTTTAAACCGAATTTCCTTCAGGATCTTTTTATATTTCAAACAGTTATAATTTTTATTTATTTTCAGAAAATTAATCCTTTTAAATCGAATTTGCTTAAAATCTTTTTTTTTTATATTTCTAACAGATGTGACAATGTCTGTCTGTCTGTCTGTCTGTCTGTCTGTCTGCCTGCCTGCCTGCCTGCCTGCCTGCCTGCCTGCCTGCCTGCCTGTTCCTGTCTGTCTGTCTGTCTGTCTGTCTGTCTGTCTGTCTGTCTGTCTGTCTGTCTGTCTGTCTGTCTGTCTGTCTGTCCTGTCTGTCTGTCTGTCTGTCTGTCTGTCTGTCCTGTCTGTCTGTCTGTCTGTCTGTCTGTCTGTCTGTCTGTCTGTCTGTCTGTCTGTCCTGTCTGTCTGTCTGTCTGTCTGTCTGTCTGTCTGTCTGTCTGTCTGTCTGTCTGTCTGTCTGTCTGTCTGTCTGTCTGTCTGTCTGTCTGTCTGTCTGTCTGTCTGTCTGTCTGTCTGTCTGTCTGTCTGTATGTCTGTCTGTCTGTCTGCCTGCCTGCCTGCCTGCCTGCCTGCCTGCCTGCCTGCCTGCCTGTCTGTCTGTCTGAAGTTGAAGGAATTCAGCATTTTTGATGTCGTCGGGAAGACGATTCCATTCGGATACAGTAGATGGTAAGAAAGAAATTCAATATAGTGATGTTCGAGCTTGAATTGTTTGTAAATGTGATGAATTTCATAAAGAGCAATTGTTACGTGAACCGACTATTTGAGGCAAGAGAGATTGATTGTAGTTTGCGACATTGGTGGAATTCATTGTATACATTCATATTAATTTGTGTTTGCGTCTGCGTTGGCTGATGGCATTCCAACTACCCTAGCTCATTTAAAAGGTCTTCGTATGAAACTAAACGTGTGCATCCAGATGTTATTCGCGCGGCTTCAGTATGGATTTTTTCAAGTTCATCTTTTTCATTTTGTGAACACTTATCAGAAAGAGTGTCTGAATATTCAAGAATTGGTCTTATACAAGAAAAGTATATTTTTTATTGAGTTTTTCTATCAAGATTTTTTTTAATCGACGCATTATATGGAATCGTTTCCATGCTTTTTCTTTAACTATGTGCATGCCAAAGTCAGTCATTAGACATAAATACACCGATATGTTTATGGACGTTAACAAAATTATGCATAGTCAACGGCGGATGAGATGGTTTGTTTATTTTTCTAGGTATTAGCATCGATTCAGATTTTGAGGGGTTTAAGCTTACTAACCATTATCCGCCCACATAGAGATTTTATCAATATCGGATTGCAAAATGGCTGCAGTTTCGTTTGGTGAGTTTACGACCATAAACATACTGGTGTCATTTGCGAACAAGTGCATTTGTGCTTTTCTGTCAGTCATCGTATCATACGATCAGAACAATAGTTAGACAACAAAGATAATGAATTCCCTCGATTTCCTGCTTTTTAAATTATATAACGGTCGGCGGGTATTTTACAACATTTATATCAAAAAGGGCAATATAAATGACAATTGTAGATAAAACAGCACATATTTTCCCTTGCTCCATCAAAACTTGAATATGAATATAAAAATCGTATTCCGATATAAGTGTTAAAATTGAAAAGTCAAAATTGATAATGTAAATATAAAATATACGTAATGCCTCAAGACACGGTTCACATTATGCAAAGATACTTTAAGGTAGGTTACATATCAGCAATCAGGGTGAGATATAAATTATGGCAGCACATTAGTAGTAAACAATTCCATTTATTAACTTAAAAAGGTTACATGTACAACATTTTGACACATGTAAACAGGAACATCAAACTATACAATTTGCGTAAGGTATATAATTTACAATTTATAATTCACATTTACAAACACCACTTATATTAAACCATTATCATAATTAAACAATAGTATATAAAGTATTGTGTGTGCTAAAACGTGATGTTTCCGTTGTAAACTACCCCTCATGTTCCTCGTAAAGCGAAATATCTAATCGTAAAGATACATCATTATGTATGCACTTGTATAAACTTACAGAAAGTGAATGATCTATTTTCACTCTCAGACTCATGACATCAACATCCTGGTGTTTTTAACATTCCTCGATTCCTAGTTCATCCGAAGCGTTTCAAAGTATCAATTTTAAGACACTAATGTCTATTTAATTAGTACAAAAAAATACAAAGAAAATAAAATGGATTCAATTGAAGAATTATCGATATATCTACACTCAGTACACGTCCTTGTTTGAGTACAATGCTGCTGTGAAATAACAAAAGTGCACAGTTTTTTTGTAAGAAATCATGTGAATTATTTCTGCAAAACAGAAAATACTAGCAATAAATTCACAATTATACATAAGAACGAAGTCGTCCAGACAAAAACGAAATGAAACATTAAAATGGGAGGAAGAACATTTTACATATACGAATAATGGCTTTCAATGTTGAATGATGACAAAATGTGAAACTAAATAAATATAAAATAGCTAAACATTAAATTATGGACTTGGTTAGCGCCGGTGCAAACGTAAAAAAATTCAAAATACACACCTGAATCAATAAATCAACGAGTTTCAGAGTGTAACGTTATTTCAGAAGAACTATTTGCATACACACTAAAGCAAAAACTGAATGTAAGAAGCTTATGTACCCTTCCTTCGGCTCTGACAAGCTGGCGGCACGTAGAGTTTGGGAACATGGTTTATAAACATATGCCAAAAAGCACACACATATATGAAGACTGAAATAATAAATGACGAATTTAAAAACGATGACGCCTTTCACAAATCTATATACACGTTCACAGACGCACATTTACGAAAGGAAATAAACAATAATAATAAGGCTTTAATCAAAACATTCTTGTAGAAGATTGCTCTTTGGCGACAGCACATAATTAATCAATGACGAGTGCAAAAAACAGTACTGTGTGCGACAAAATTGGTGACTGGTGCCGTCTGTCTTCTACTCCACAATCTGCGACGGCCCGGGACTACGAGGAGCGGACACCCACAAAGGCCGCGTGTTGCCTGGACAATGAAGAAAGGTATATACGTGCGCCGACAAATAATATCATTTTGTATTGATAGATTTAATTATTGTACAACTTCTTATCTGGTGTAATCATGTATTATGTTCAACATTAAAAATTATTGGCTGCTCTATTTAACAAAAGCTTTGAGATCTCTATATCACGAGGACAATTCACGAAAAGTAGAAATGGAGAAAGCGAAATTGAAAATAAATAATTTGTTTTCGATAATTTTGCACACAGATTTCGATATTGCTTGAATGAAAAATCTAACTTGGTCATAAACCAGATCTTGAAGACCGCAGAACTATTTTATAATGGAATATTAAACATAGGTACCAGATGAACTTTTGCAAACGTTTGCAATAGTGTAAAACTGGTGCGGTGAATATGGACGCTAGATCATTTTCTAGACAGCTAAGCTTTATTGATTGGATGCAGCCCCTGCCCCCCCCTCCCCCCATTGAGCAGCCTCTGCTTGCTCCGCGCACGCTCATTCTGGAACCATACCTGAAATAAGAGAACGCGGTCATAAGGATACCAAACACGCACACTTTTAAACCATATCTTGGCACCTATTCACTACACAATTCGTAGACTCAAGTTTAAAATTAAAGAATATTCTTTTAATTCGAATATTCAAGAATTGCTTTATGTAAAATACTCTTCATACTTAAGATCCAGTGCGGTGCACGAAATTTGTTCATACTCACGAATATCAACCTTAAATATTTGCTCAAATACGGTTTTAGAACGTTTCGTGTCATGCATTCAAGACTATAATTGAAACTCAACTAGTTGAGAGGTATAAGCTATTTTGACGCATTTAGATAAGCGGAGACGTTTCGAACAAAATATAATTGCAAGTAACTTTATAGCACAATTGCGGGTAACATCATACACATATGCTTATCGAAACGCGGAGATCAAATATTAACACTAATCTGTGCTACATTAACAACTGTATAAATACTGGCTGATCTGGTTGGAAAGTGTAGCGAGCGCTTTTCCAATGTCCTATTAGAATTACTGTTCGGACTGTATACTATTTAATCACTACATTGAGTTCATTAATAACACAACACTTTATTAATATTTTAGATAGTATGTTATTTTTATTTTAACACAAGTTTCATAATATTTTAAAATAAGCTATTTTTATTTGTACACTTAATATCTAGTTATTTTAATATTGCTGGTCTTAATTCAACTATAATTCCACAGTAAAAGGTTTCCGATGTTATTTCTTTAAAAGCCAAAATTCCAACTCTAATCTTAACTCTTTCCAGACACGTTATTTAGCTACAATTTTGCCCACTCTCACCAAACAGACCCACACTTATCAACATTCACAACATAAACAGCCGATAAGCACAGCTGAAAATGTCATCTCTCTCGCAACAGAGCACATTTAATCTAAAACAAACAAACTCTCTCTCTCGAACAATATCAGATATCCGATTCAGCATCCACACCCAAGGTATAATTAATCGCAGTTCGCGACACTCCGCCAAAAAAAGGATGAAAAAATCAATAAGCAATCAACACAACATAGCATAACATAACACTCATACCATACGAAACCATAACATAACATTACATAGCATATCATAAATGGTCAAAAACACATTCTTGATTGAAAACTATATCATTATAACTAACAAAGTAAACTTTAACAACACATACATAAACCAATACATGAACTTAACATGAACACATAATCAACCATACATGAGCCATTCATGAACCAATCATGAACTTAAAATCAACAATACATGTTCCATGCCAACCTCACAATTCGCTTCTCGACATATGCCAAATCATTTACTCAAAAATCAATGCATGCTGAAGAAGTATATTTTGTACTAACAACATGTTACCGTTTATCTTATATAACTTATTGAATTTAACAATAAACATGAAATAAATGACAAACATCCATACATGTACTGAAAGCAATCATACAAAGATTTGTTTGTTAATTTTGGTCAATTTTGTTTATATATAACACATTTTTACACCACCAACGTCAAACACGAGACACAAAGTTAAGTTCCATATAACCCTTTTAGAAATACAGGTCCACGACAAGGACAATCATTGAGGCTTTTCCCATTTTGTCTTCGCTTTTGCAGACGCATCATAGACAACGCGAAGCTTTGATGTTGTCTTTTTAGGGGTAATAACAACATGATGTGGAAGGTAGTGTTTCCGACCATCGCTGTGATCCCTTTCTACCCGTTCTATTATTCCCATTTGTCCTTGGTCCGTGGAAATGTCATCATTCCCTTCCATCCGTTCAGGTTTTCGCAACAATCTGTTTGTTAATGACCTAAGTTTACCAATTGCCAAACCTCGGTTTTCTGGTAATTCAGGTATTTCATTTTTCCAAGGCCATGTGACACTATAGCGTCCGTCTTCAAACTTTATATTATCTTGGAAATGTTTCATTGCAGTTTCATCTCTTGATAGTAAATCAGAATCTGTTATTCCGATCGCTTCCATGTTCCAAAAGTCTTCAATATCAGGTTTGTTTGGAAGAGAGCTATCAACTTCACTGAACAGACGGGAATCATTCAAAGTTCTTCCTGGAGTGAGAATAAGCATACTCATGTCATCAATTTCTCCATTCCCATCAGTTCTTCCAGTTACTATTCATCCCAGTTTAGATGAAAGCAGATAGAGTCCATTTTCAATTTGAATTCTTTCACTCTTGATAATGTCTAAATAAAAGTAATTTCCAATCAATAAGTCAATTGTTCTAAATTCAGCCTTTACATGTACTTGATTTGCTAATTTTAGATGTTTGGTCAAAGACTTGAACGCATCTTTTTTGTAGATAGCCAGAGGCATTTTTGAAGTTGTTCCCGCAATGGTAGGAACAATGTTTGCAGTTATAAGCATTTCACTGCCATCCTTCAATTTGAGTTTCATTTTTGCTACCTTTGTTTTTAATACTTTGCTTTTGTTACTACCAAACGTAACTAATTTAATCTCTTGTTCTCCTTCATATTGAAGACCAAGCTCCTTTGCCTTCTTTTCAGTCATATATGTATGCTGCGACCCAGTGTCCAATCGTATGTGTACATCCTTTACCATTTTTGTCTTTGGATTTGCAACACTTTGCATAATTACCATTTCGCCTGATGCTAAGAGAGCACTTTCATCTTTTTCGAGGTGTTCTTCTTGGGTTTCATTAATTTCTTCTGACAATATGACACGTTCTCTACTTGTCTCTTTTCTTTGTTGAAATTTATTGGGACATAAAGACCTGTGATGATGATTAATGACCCGCAGTGTACACATTTTTTGTTTATAGACATGCATTCATGAGACAAATGTCCCTCTTTCAAGCATTTGAAACAACTCTTCTTTAGACATGCTTTTCTTTCTTCAGTTGTCTTATACTTCTGACATTCATCACTCCAATGAGCTCGAGCACAGAATCGACACTTCTTTGCTACTATAGGGGCTGCTGCCAGAGCCTTTGCTGGTTTATTACTTGTTCGATTGGATTCCATTTTGTTAGGGTAAAGATTAGTCTTGGAATACACGGCGTCCCTTTGATTTTCTCTATACATTTTAGAAGCAACACTTTCCTTATTGTCCTTGAGACTTTTTTCTGTGTGCTCGCGCGCTGTAATGTACTGTCTTAACAATTCGCCTAATTTTGCCACCGACCACTTGATATCAGCACCTTTCAACAATTCTAACTGAAGTAATACCTCTGGTGGTAATTTTTTCTTTATCATGGCAACGGACACTTCTTGATTTCCATTTTTTTTATACTTCCAGACTACGTATGTTTTTTTCAATTGTGTCCACAAATAACCGAATATCTTCATTTGTATTCTTTGGAGGGCGTATGTCCATCAACATATTGTAATGTAAGTCAATTGCTTCTTGCATGTTGCCGAATCTTTCCTTAAGAATTGTTACAGCCACTGAATAGTTTTCCTTGATAATGTTAGTCCAGCCACTGCATTTTTAGCATCTCCAACAAGTTTGCTTTTTAAGTATTTAAACTTATCTATCTCTGAAATTTTCGCATTTGTATGGACAGCACTTTCGAAAGAGTCCCAAAGTTCTATCCATCGGATCTTTTCGCCATTAAACGACCTTATTTCAAGTTTTGGTAATTTGACGTTAGTTGTGTTTGCCACCTGTCTACTTTCACTTTGTTTTCTAAAGAATTCCTCTTGCAATTTCATTTGGTGTTCGAACAGCCTTTGCACTAAATTTTCATCCATTGCCTCATCTTTTTTATTTTCAGCTGCTTTCAGTTTCTCCTTCAGAAGCTGAAGATCAGCAATAATGTCCATTGCTTTATCAAGCAGTGTTGCATCTTCATTTAAGATTCCATCCGTCAACTCGGGTTCTTTATCCCCGAGTGTCTCTGCTACTTTGTCAAACTGACATTGTAGTTTCTCACTGCATGATTCCAACTTTTTAATACTTTTACTTATATCATCAGCTACCTTTATTTTATCTCAATTTGATACATCAGTGTCCAAACATTGTGACCCATTGTCTAGTTCCTTTTTTAAAGCATTAAATGCCCTTGTCCTCAAGCCCTTTATATACTGTAAATTTGCCATTGTAATCCTTTTATTATTTCTCTTTTTTGCACAAGTGTCCTATGACTTTTTTACTAACGTTATCATCTAGCTTTGGATGACGTACTGTATTCCCTTTTTATATTCCTATATGTCCACTGTGCCCGATTTTAAATTGTCACCCTGTGCCGTCTTTTAGGCCCTTTAGTCCTTTGATTTGATTTTTTTATCTTCTATGTTAAGTTTTGTCAACACCATTTTTGACTGTTCCTTGAAGACAAACACAACATCCAAATGTCAACCTTTTAGTCTTTTCCACATGTAAATTACTAGCTTTAGTTAATTTACATTTCTTATTTTTCCACGTTTAAATTTAATTTTGATCTATTCCAACCATTTTTACTTTAATTTCTTTCAGTCCTTTTATTTGCAAACTCTGCTTTTAGTCCTTTGATTTTGCACACACTGCCTTTAAACCTTATTTTGCATAAACCGCTCTTAGTCCTTTGATTTTGCGCACTGGCACTTTAATATATTTTTATTGTGTCACTGGTATAGTAAAATCCAAATAGAAGATAGAACACAATTTTGTCACTGGTTAAAGTTTCCGGTTCGCGGGACCATTCAATGAAGCGAGCGCTTTTCCAATGTTCTATTAGAATTACTGTTCGGACTGTATACAATTTAATCAAAACATTGAGTTCATTAATAACACAACACTTTATTAATATTTTAGATAGTATGTTATTTTTATTTTAACACAAGTTTCATTACATTTTAAAATAAGCTATTTTTATTTGTACACTTAATATCTAGTTATTTTAATATTGCTGGTCTTAATTCAACTATAATTCCACAGTAAAAGGTTTCCGATGTTACTTCTTTAAAAGCCTAAATTCCAACTCTAATCTTAACTCTTTCCAGACACGTTATTTAGCTACAATTTTGTCCACTCTCACCAAACAGACCCACACTTATCAACATTCACAACATAAACAGCCGATAAGTACAGCTGAAAATGTCATCTCTCTCGCAACAGAGCACATTTAATATAAAACAAACAAACTCTCTCTCTCTCTCTCGAACAATTTCAGATATCCGATTCAGCATCCACACCCAAGGTATAATTAATAGCAGTTTGCGACAGAAAGCTTATGAAAACAACGCATGTGATGTTTGGGTTAGTATGATAGTTTACAAAGTGTTCGGATGAGACGTTTAAAAAGTTGTGCCATTTTTGCGTTCCTTCACGTGAATGTATTTACGTGTTATACCTTAGAATAAATGCAGTAAGCGTGACGCGTTATAAAGCAGATCATGTTAATATCACAATATTATACAGGGTGAAATGACGTATTGTCAGCTGGAGAAATGTGATGTCAACCAAAAAAACCAACAAAAGGTAACTTTGTTTGAAATCCATTAGAAACCTGCAGAATCAACCTGCCGTTCCTTTCGATACCGGCATTACGTGTACTTTAATTGTAGACGTTTTATGTCAACAGTATGTCGTCAGATTACTATCGTATTTCTCATCGGTAAACAGTGTAATACGATACATTTTTTGCAGTTATGTGCACTTGTGTCACATAAATAACGCATGTTGACTCACCTTTGAGGTCACATTAATTTGATTTACAATAAATACCCTCGTAGATTTACGTCACTTGCATTTGATCCGTTAAGATAAGGGAAGAAGTTTCGAAAAACAACTATTGCAAGTAACTTATAACACTTTTGCGGGTATCATCAAACACGTATCGTATCAAAAGATAGAGATTAAATATTTACACCGATTTGTTTTGTATAAACACAGGCTGGTCTGGTAGGAAAACTTATGAAAGCAAAGGCATTATGATGTTTGGGTTAGAATGATAGTTTACCGGAACATTGTGTTCGGATGAGACGTTTAAAAGCTTGTGTCGTTTATGCATTCCTTCACGTGACTGTATTTACGCGTTATACCTTGATATGCATTAAGTAAGCGAGACGTACATGCTATAATGCAGATCATGTTTATATCACAATATTTATTTTTTTAAACACAATCTATAGAAGGTGAAATGACGTATTGTCACCAGCAGGAATGTGATGTCAACCAAACAAACGAACAAAATGTAACTTTGTTTGAAATCCATTATAAACTTGCAGAATCAGATTTCCGATCTTTTCGATACTGGAATTAGGTGTACTTTATTTTTAGACATTTTATTATAACAGGATGTGGTCAGATTACTATCTTATTACTCAACGGTAAACAGTGTTATATGATACAATTTTATTTATAAGTTTCATGTGCATTCAATGGTCTATTAATAAGTAAGGGTTTTTAAGTTTCTGTTATCAAAGATACCAAAGTATGTCGATCGATGTTTGCCTACAATTACAATGACACATGCATAATATTGCTATTGATAAGCATTATAAATATAGCAATCAATATTCGAGTGTTTTTTAACATAACTTTATCTGCCGAACAAACACTGTTAATGTACCAATTGCTGATTTAAGTCTGTGTAAATTCGTGCAACGTATTCTAGTATAGATATTTTTGGACAAAAAAAATCATCTATAATTATATGCTTAGGGTATTCGAGTATGTGGCTACGCCTCCATTCCTTCCTATGGATATTGTCCTTTGCAGGTAAGATATTGGCTTATTAACGACAGTAAATCAGTTAGTACAACACCGACAGTTATCAAGAAAACAACCGAATCTTTCTAGCGATCGATGATACTCTATCTATTTTTAAAGGGACCTTTGCGCAGATTTGGCATGTACTAAAGTTTGTCATTTAATGCTTTATATTGGTAAATGTAAACCTTTGATCTAAAAAGCTCCAGTAAAAACAAGAATAAAATTAAAGAAAGAAAAAATAACCCATAACTGGGCTCGAACCACTTACCCCTGGAGTAAAAGTCCATCGCTTAGACCACTCGGCCATCGGTGCTCATAAAATGAGTGATGAATTGTATACTTTATATAAGCAATCCTCATCGTATCACAAAATATAACGATACCAACAAACTCTCCAAATTATTCAATCGTTTCGCGTTGCAACGCTTTATAATGTTCAAGTTTTTAAATCATCAAAATATGCATATATTGGATATTTAAAAACATGGTTGATGTTCACTATTACTGTTTTCTGACAAATACCATAGCTACACCAAAAATTTGCGAATCTGAAACAATTATTTGAAATGTTGTCAATTTACCAAAACGTGAAAAGGCCTCTTTAAAAAAGATGCATTAAAAAAAATTCATTATCTTTCTGCTCTGTGACTTCATCATATTTAACATAGACGGATATCTAAACGAAAAATGTAAAGCACTTTAGACAAGCCACATTTACATCACATTAAGCCTACGGATTTCTTCAATTATTGGAAATACAGTCCATCTTCAAGTTTGATGAAAAAAAAAAAACTGTAAGCTACTTCCATTAATATCTGCTGACTGAGCCGGATAACCACTCACAAATACGATCGCAAATTTAGTTTTTGATAATAAAGGTCACTTCTTAACATATATTCAAATTACATCAACGGCCATTATGACATGCGGAATAAATGTTTAAATCTTAATGTAAAATACGGTAATGTCTTTCCTAAGAGTCATAGATTCCAAGCACGTAACTTTGTATATAATTGTTGATCACTTTCACATTTAACACTTTTATTATAACTGTAGCTAAGTTCACACCAATATCATTATTTTTAAATAGCGGCTCTGGTCACACTATTTATGGATAAAGCCATTGTTCGCGTGGGAGACCCATTGGTTATGCGATGTCATCTGTCCGAAAGCGGCAATTCTGTTCACTTGTTGACGAGCGAGACAGGGATTTATATCGAACGCGTGACCATGAGCATAAATATAACAGAATGCAATTTTCTTCTCCAAAGTCCTACTATGGACTGTGACTGCCACAATGACCTTGAATACGTCTGCACAATCTTGTCAGTAGCAGCGAACGACGCAGTCGGATCTTGGAAATGTGAAGTAGAAATTAAAGGAGTTACATATAGCAGCAATCACATACAGATTGTTCTAGCTCGTAAGTATAAGTTCATATTGTCCATACTTAAAACAAGATTCGCATTGGACGAACTTTTGTATTCATTCATTTCTATATGACATATTCGTAATATACTTATACGGAAATTTACCCATATAGTGTTCATACAAATATTCGATTCGTTCAAACCTTAATAAAAAAAATATCTGGCATTTCCCTATACGTTACTTCAAATATGTATGCATTTATTGTTTAACGCATATACATAACTTTAAATATATTAAGTAGAGGATAACTTAACGAACTGATTTGTTTTCACGGACCATTAGTTTTGGACAGAACAATGGTTTTTTGTGATATCATGCATACTAATTTTTGCAATGCTGATTTCAGAGTTGGTCAACTGGGTTACGATCACGCCAAACATTACCATACTATCCGTAATAGAAGGCTCATATGTCCAATTTAACTGCCAAACATCGCCGGGAGTCCCCGCTCCGACTGTCCGGTGGTTCAAAGCTGAAAACAAGTCCGGCATTCCCCCCATGGAATTCACGGATGGTTCTCAAATCTCCATACACCCTAATATATCTGGCACGAGCAGTTTATTGCAAATAATACCAAGTAGGAATGACAGCGGCATTGTCATATATTGCAAGGCGATGAATACCTTTACCGAAGTTGAATCACGGAGGAGAGTGGGCATGAATGTCTTGTGTACGTGTAAAATTGTTATCACAAATACATGTAATACGCATAAGGAATGGCCGCCATTTTAAATCGGTTTAATACATATATTTTGTTGCTGCCTAAAAAAAGGAAACGTAAACATCTTCAAACAGAGACTATGTTCAATAACGATTAGTTTATAAAATCGAAGAAAAGGTTAGGTAAAAAATAGTGAATAATACAGCATTGGGCATGCTGCGGATTTTTTTCTTACCTTCATATCCCAATTTCAAGTGGTCCGAATTATGTCCCTAGAATATCAACGATAAGTCCCAGTTTAAGTATAATTGTCTTGGTCCTTTATTAATGCAACACGGTATAGAATGTGCCTGTATATGGTAAACTTCATCTTTGATGGAATATGGTTTATTAATGTTTTTTATATACGCGAGCTTTACATATTAAGACATTAGTGTTAAACATAGTTAAAACGTGTATGTATTGCCTTCTCACACATTCGTTTGACATTTGCAGATGGGCATAAGGTCCAAAAAATGAATGACCAAAAGGTTCAGGAAGGCAGTCGTTTTCAATTCGATTGCCCTATAACCCCTGGCAATCCGTCGAATACGTCTGTTATTTGGAAACGCGATAACTCTAGCGCACAGTGGACCTCTAAGACGTTAACGTTAATGTCAGTGAATGTTAGTGACGCTGACGTCTATACGTGTATAGCGTCTAACGTGCTCCTTCCGACCATAGGAGGGTCACAGTCGCGGATTGATTCTGGGAGCTTTCGTCTGGAGGTTATTCGTAAGTACATGTTTGTTAGAACTTTAAATATATTTTTAAACTATTGATAAGTATTTAAAGAGCTGGTCTGTTTGCGAAAACAGTTTGATATCAAAATTAAGCGGTTTTTTTACAAACACACACAAACTCAACGACACAACGTGTCCTAAAAAGACTTTGCACCGGGCCTTAATTGTTAAAACAATCACATCATTATACAAAAAAATGGCAACGAAAGCCATAATGTGTTTTGTAGATAAGTATTTCTGAGGCTCGTAACAAATAACGAGGCTTGGGTATATATATATTACCTTTCATCGATATCAGTCGTGTGTGTATTGGATAACTGCTGCAGACTTGACCGTATGAATCTTAATTTTGCTTTATCGTTATAAATGCAAATATAAAGTAAAACGTGTAGTAATGAAAACTAGCGTTTATTTGATTTTCAAGTGTGCTTTATTTCCTTATACAGCGTTGAAGGACCTTGAACCACCGTACACTGGAGCTATTGTGGGCGGTATAATTTCGGGCGTCATTCTGATAAACATTATAACTGTGTTGGTCTGTTTACTGAACAAGCACTGTCTTCTTTATAAACGCATCAGGAAGAAGAATGGTAAGCATTCGTTCTTTGTGTGCTTTTCTAAACTAAAATATTCGCATTTACCCGCTAGTTGTATGCATGAGTATAATCTAATAACCTTTACATCACAACTAAACGCTCTACTGTCCAGTTTATCTTCTTAATTGTACACTTATTTGTATAAACTTGCAAACACACACAAACAGAGATAGCGGATTTGCTCGCAGTTTTTTTGTTTAATGAACTGGACTGTTAATAAGAATTCGAGCATATAGCCGTGCAAATATATGGTACATGCGGATGGTTCCTTAAGATGCTCTTCTTTTTTTAAACGCCCGAATTTGCTTGAAACTAATCTGATATCAACATTTGTAAAGCTTTGAGAGTTAGTGCACGAGATGTAAATTTATGTTGGTTGATTTTGTTCTCTCTTTCAGCCACTGTGCACTGTGAAACAGAAAATAAAGAACATACTTCTGACTGAATTAAATGGCGGACAATACATGGTTTTTAATAATAAAAAATGTGGCTCGAAGACAAGTAAAACTTACATTAAGAACATTGTTAATTTTTGCCGTGTGAAACTTGAAAAACGCAGTTTGAAAGGAATGCTAATTTGTTTTAAATCTTCAACGTTTGATGTCGATTCTCTACGGTAGAGTATAGATGCGTATGAAGCAAAATGCATATCTGCTACTGAATTACAATATGCGCGAACAATTTATGTAACAAACATTTATTTGTTATATACATGTTTATTTCATACAAGTTGACATTATTTATATATAGAATATCATACAACATTACTCATATTCTCACGTTCGAATAGGATTAGAACGAAGGACAAAGTCTCATATGGTTCAACTCCCTTGCAATATAAAGATGCATGTTTTCGGACATAATTGGCTATGTAAGGCAAAGTGAACAATATGTTGAGACAGAAAAGCTCCAATTATAGAGTTATATTTGTTTAATAAAAATAATAGGTTTACATGTTTGAAAAGGGTAAGCAATTAAGAGAAATGTTTGGAAAGAGAAGAAAGAAGACGCTTGTGAAGACATGTTTTGGTTTGAACATGAAATAAAAAGAAGTGTGTGACTCGTTCTGTAGCATATTTACGTATCAATTCGCTTACTATTTATAATAAATGTGTGAACTGCATCAGCTATTTCAGTATTGGTTAAGAAGTCTCTCCTCCATATAGAATAGTGTCAATGCATGGGACATAATAAATTGATATTGTGTTAAGTTCACCACGAATATGTATATACTGAATGCATTCACGAAAGAAGTTTAACGTTGCTTCATGAAGTTCACACAGACAGAGGCGATGTAATTATGTTGCGTGTGAAGAAATGAACATTTAAGGCGCTTCACTTTGTTATTGAGCGCGTCTGTAACATTTAGGAGCGTCTTTCGCCATATGAAAATAAATCTTTTGAAGGAATGGAGCATTTCGTCATTTTTGATGTCGTCTGGGGAAGACGATTTCATTCGATCCAGTGGATGGTAAGAAAAAACACTTTAATACAGTGATGTTCGAGTTTGACTTGTTTGTACATGTGATGAATTATTTAGAGAGTAATTACGTGAACCAACTGTTAGAGGCAAGAGAGATTGATTGTAGTTTGGGGCATTGGTGGAATTCATTGTATACATTAATATTAATTAGTGTTTGCGTCTGCGATGGCTGATGGTGTGCCATCCTATATCATTTAACGTGTTTTTTTAAGAGACTAAACGTGTGCATCCAGATGTTATTCGCGCGGCTTCAAGTTCATCTTTTTCTCATTTATATTGTGTCCACTTATAAAAAAGAGTGTCTGAATATTACAGAATTGGTCTTATAAAAGAAAAGTTAATAATCTTGAGTTTTTCTATCAATATTTGTTTTCAATCGGCGCATTATATGGACTCGTCTCTATGATTTTTTCTTGTACATGCGATATATGTGCATGCCAAGCACAGTCATTAGACATAAATACACCGAAATGTTTATGGACGTTAACAATATGTATATTAATATTGTGCTAAGTCAACGGCGGATGAGATGGTTAGTTGATTTTTCAAGATATTAGCATCGATTCAAATTTTGAGGGGTTGAAGCTTACTAACCATTTATCCGCCAACATAGAGATTTTATCAATATCGGATTGCAAACCGGCTGCAGTTTCGTTTGGTGCTTTTACGACCATTAACAGACTGGTATCATCTGCGAACAAGTGAATTTGTGCTTTTATGTCAGTCATCATATCATTTATATACACTAGAAACACGAGTAGGCCTAAATTAGAACCTTGAGGGACACCGGCACTAATTTCAGTAAGATTCGAGTGCGCTAATGGTGAGATTACTTTTTGTTTCTGATCAAAAAGATAGTTAGACAAAAAAAGATAATAAATTTCCTCGGATGCTTGCTTATTAAATTATATAACGGTATTTTACAACATTTATATCAACAAGGCAATATAAATGACAATTGTAGACAAAAAAGCAGAAATGCCACTTATTTTCCCTTGCTCCATCAAGACTTAAATAAAGATATAAAAATCGTATTCCGATATTAATGTTAAAATAAAAAATAAAAACTGATATAGTAAATGTATAATATACCGAATGTCTCGAGACACGCTTCATATATTGCAAAGAAACTTTAAGGTAGGTTACATATCAGCAATCATGCTAGGTGTGATATCAATCAAGGCAGCAAATGTGTAGTAAACAATTCCATTTATTAACTTAAACAGGTTATATGTACAACATTTTGACACATGTAAACAGGAATATCAAACAATACAATTAGCGCAAGGTATATATAATTATATTACGTTATCTACATCAATGCGTTTTAAATATACAATCCGTTGTGTAGAGAACAAATATTTACAAACACCATTAATATTTAATCATTATCATAATTAAACAATAGTATATAAAGAACTGTGTGTGCTAAAAACGTCATGCTTCCGTTTTCAACTACCCCTTATGTTTATCGTAAAGCGAAATAGCCAATCGTTTATATACATCGATATGTATAGCACTTGTATAAACTAACAAAAGGTGAATGAACTATTTTCACTCTCAGTATCATAACATCAACGCACTGGTGTTTGTAACATTCCTCGATTTCTTACCTCATACCACAATACAATACACATCAAGCGTTTTCAAAGTATCAATATTAACAGCTAAATGTATATGTTACGTGTACCATCAAAATAACAAATAAAACAAGACTATTTCTAAGCAATGTAAGTCCCCTACCGGTGAAACTTCACAATTTTCAGCAATATTTCTACTATTTGTTGACAAAGCAACCAGAATTCTCGACGTAGGAACAAAACGAAATGACGTGCATATTCTCCATATTGCGATCTATCCATGTTTCAAGTTTCATGAAAAAATATGAAGAACTTTTAAAGTTATTGCAGGATTCACTATTTTCAGCAATATTCCTACTCTATTTGTTCATATTTCTAGTCTATGTGTTGCCATTGCATCCAGCAATCTTGACGTAGGAACAACATGAAATAACGTGCATAAACTCCATATTGCCATCTATCCATGTTTCAAGTTTCATGAAAAAATATGAAGAACTTTTAAAGTTATCGCAGGATCCAGAAATGTGTGGCGGACTGACGCACAGAGCGCAAATCATAAGTAGGGGACAATAAAATGGATAATGTTGAACAATTATCGATATATTTACACTGAGTACATGTCCCTGTTTGAGTACAATGATGCTATGAAATCACAATGTGTAGTATTTTCTAAAAAAAACATGCAAATGATTTCTGCAAAACAAAAATACTATAAATCCAGACAAAATTATCCATAAGAACGAAGTCTTCTAGACAAAAACGTAATGAAAAATGGGAGGAAGAACTATTTACATATACGAATAATCGAATAATAACTTTCAATGTTGACTGATTACTAAATGTGAAAATAAATAAATATTAAATAACTAAACATTCAATTATGGCCTTGGTTAGCACCGGTGCAAACATACAAAAGCTCAAAATACACAGCGGAACAAGTTAATCAACAAGTTCCATGGTTGCCATATTACAGAAGAACTATTTTCATACGCACTAAAGCAATAAATGAATGCAAGAACAGAATGTATACTTCCGCCGACGCCGAATAGCGGGCGGCACGTAGAGTTTGCGTACATGGTTTATTAACATATGCAAAATAGCACACACATATATGAAGACTGAAATAATAAATAACGAATTTATAACGATGATACCTTTCACAAATCTATATACATGTTCACAGACGCACGTTAAAGAAAGGAAATAAACAATAATTATAATCCTTTTATCACAACAGTCTTGTAGACGGTTGCTCTTTGGCAAAAAAGTAAAACTGCACAAAATTAAACAATATTGAGTGTTTTTTTGCACACAAAAAAACACATTATCGTTTGCGATGAAATTGGTGAATGCGGTCTTCTACTCTACAAACTGCGCCGAACCGGGACTACGAGAAACAGACACCCACAGGGGCCGCGAGTTGCCTGTACAATTAGGAAGAGGTATATACGTGCGCCCATAAACAATATCATTTCAAGTGATATATTTAATTATTGTGCAACTTCTTATCTGGTGTAATCAGACCTATCCTGTTTAACATTACAACTTATTATGATACTCTATTTAATAATAACTTTCAGATCTCTATATCACGAGGACAGATCACGAACAATAAAAATTATGACAGCAAAATTAAAAATAGACAATTTTCGTAAACTGATGCATTTAGTCTTGATAGTTCTTAAATGAAAAATCAAACTTGGTAATAAAACAGATCTTGAATACCGCAGAACAATTTTATAATCGAATAGTAAACAAAGGTACCAGGTTAATTTTTGCAAACGCGTAATTATTTTCTTGGGTTTATATTTAATTATACAATATTCCAAGAATGAAAATGTACTAATGGTGCGGTGAGCATGGACGCTGGATTCTTTTAGACAGCTTACCTTTCTTGGTGGAATGCGGCCCCTGACCCCCATGGAGCAGCATTTTCTTGTTCCGCGCACGCGCGTTCTGGAACCATATCTGAAATAAAAGATGCGGTCACAATGATTACAAACACGCGCATTTTGGAACCATATCTGAAATGAGTGAACGCGGTCACTAGGATTACAAACACGCGCATTTGGGGAAGCAAATAGGAAATAGTAGAAAGTGGTCACGTGAGTCGTCCGACCAGTACGTTTGATATGCATTACAAGAGCAGCAGCAGGAGTAAAGTACGCTTTCGACAAGGTATAATATCCTTTATTTGAGCTCTGCAACATGTTGCAAATGCAGCAAAATTATTAACAACGCACCATACACTGATCTGTGGCATAAAACACACTTTCACGATTATCCACAACTTTCGCGTTTTAATTCTATAAATATACTAACCTCACCGTTTAAAATAGTAGAGTGAACGCGATAGGATCTTAACAAGCTCAAATAAACATTTACATTTTAAGAAATAACTTATAAGACAATTTTAAGACAATTTTCCGTGTATTCCAAGGAGACAAAGTAATGTGTAATTCAATCAAGCAAAATGAATCTCATTAAAAAGAAACTTTTTAAAATATCGTTTCGTTTGTGTATAATTTTCAATCAAAATTGATAAATTATAAAGCTTTAGTAACACTTTCATGGTAATATCAAGCCTGAATGGCCTAGTGGCAGTTCGTTCAAGTTTGTTCCTTAAGAAGATGAGTTCAAAACCCTTAAACGAATGCAAAAACAATATCTTATGTTATGCAAAGTATAATGTTTGTAAAATACGTAAATACGAACAAGTCCTTTAAAAACAAGCCATGTTAAAAGATCGAAACCTGTTATGTAAAAGTTCCAGTTGTCACTATATGAATCTAGTGCACTATGTTAACAGGCCAGTAGAACATATTTTTAATGGAAATCATCACATGATCATAGGCGAGGTTTATTCATAATGACACCAGTAACGTCAAGAAAGCAAGCCATTTCGTAAATCAAGTAACATAATTACGTGTAATTCGTGCGAAGTTTCGCGAGTTCGTTAAAATACATGAGAAGTTAAGATTCAGTTGCACGATTCCTGTACAAAATTTGTATTCTTAATGTTGTGGATTGCATGTCACTATTTGTGCGGGCGTTGAAATTAATGGGATTTGTTCACAGATACTAAAAACCTGCCATTTACGCCTAAAATTGTTATATTTAATGAACTAAAAAGGTCAAGGACAGTGAACAAAACACGAAGGCCAATACGTTCCTAAATCGATCACCTGCGAAATGGGGAATGGCAAGTTTCAAACCCAGTGGTATGATTTGAATTTTTAAAAAGAACTACGATCTGATGGTTCCAATCAAGCATCAAGGCGACGTGATTTCCTTTAAGTTATTATTATATAAGTGGACCGTGCTCTGTGAAACAAGGGTTAAATGCATGTGCGTAAAGTGTCGTCCCGGATTAGCCTGTGCGGTCCGAACAGGCTAATCAGGGACGACAGTTTCCGCTTATATGATATTTTCCGTTTAAAAAATTCTCTTCTTAGCAAAAATCTAGTTAAGGCGGAAAGTGTCGTCACTGATTAGCCTGTGCGAACTGCCCCGTCTTCCAAACAAAGCAGATGCAATTAAACGTTTTTAGCATGATTTAAACGATTGCAGTAGAAGGTTAATATAGGGTAATCATGTTAAATATTACATCTCTTGAAATGGGTGCAGTTCCGGTTTTTATTACAGATATAGAGGGTTGTTGGACACTCACAACTTTACCATGCCATCACGGCGACTTTGACGCAAGTAAATTTCAAATTTTGCGCTGAAAATTTAACCTAAGCGTGTGTCGTAGCAACAATTCTTTTATAATTATAAAATTAAAGACACTACGCCAATACTTCAGACTGGATCCATAGATACACTTAATCAAAGAAAGAATGTGCTATAAAATGTCTTCGCACGTATGCTGATAGACGTGTTCAGGCTCTCAAAGAACGCTACGACCAGCTGATCACATTGTAAATCAAAGCGCTGAAGGCGCTGAAGTTGTTCGCTGTTGTCGTCCTTGATTAGCTTGTGCGCATTGCACAGGCTAATCAGTGTGCACAGGCCAATCTTATTTGACATGCATTAAGCCCCGTTTTCCCTGAAAGCAGCCAATATGTACAGATTTCAATGATTAACACTATACAATGTCGTCTTACAAGCTGGTAAATACACACACTGCAGAAGTAGAGCAGACGCTCCTAAGCATTCGTCGTCTGCAGTGCAGATAGGCAGCGGTAATCGTTCCTAACGTAGTGAGTTACCGTCCTTAGCGTAGCTAAGCACATACTGATGGTCATAATATACTAAATAGTTTCTCTATATAATTCAATGTAAAAGCGAAAACTTTGAGCGAAAATAAATGCAACATTTTGCACATAGAGACCCCCATAACCATACCTTTTCTTAAAGGCCATTCTAAGCGGAATCGATGTATGCAATAAAAACAGATATGTCATGTACAATGCAAGAAAGAACTTGACCAAATCAAAGTCGACTGTTTTTGCAACTTTTTTTTCGGCCGTATCTTAGTGGAATGTAACCTTTTCTAGTGCAATGGTTTACTATAGTCTTCAAGTTTATCATATTTCAGGGATTCAATCGTGAACACCTATTCATGCCCTACCATTATCTCCGAAATATAACACCCGAATAATAGTAAAAAGTGTAAAACATGCCTTCCTGTCAACTATGATATTTTGTTAGAGAGTACAGCCCTACATGAAGCGATCGTTTAGTATATTGAAACATGATGTGCAAAACATGCTCTGTAAATTTAGTCGGCCGCTAACGCGACAAACTAACGAGGGTGATTTACCATGACGACTTTCCGCGTGTGTCCAGTGAGATCCGAAATGCGTTCCAGGTCTTCCGGTGAAGGATTCTGGTTCCGGCGGAACTCTTCTAGCAGCGTCGCCACCTGGTCCGCTGTAAAGCTCGTGCGCTGCCGCTTTCCGCCACCACTGCCGCCACTTCCGGTGCTCCCCGGTGGCTTCTCCTCGGACGATTCCGAGCCGCGACTCTCGGAATCAACAGATGATACTGAAATACGAATACAGATGGGTGCTTTGAATCTTTGTTTATTGCAATGAGAATAAATGTCAATTTAAAATTACCCTGTTGTGCTTCTTCGTCGTTTAAGTTTACAGCGTGCAGTTTAACTCTTTCTCACCCAGAAGCAAAAAGGCTATTTGCAAACAGCGTTTAACCAGAACAGCCCCCGAGTAACTCACAGTCGGGTTTTTATCCTGTTTGCTGTTCATCAGTATCTAAGATTTGGAAATGAAGCCTTACAAACTTGAATCTAGTAAGAAAAGTTTTTAATTAAAAATATATCTATATAAGGGACTACAAATGCGTGAAATACGTATCTAAGTGGTGCAGTTTGAGATAAAAGAAACAATCCAAACATGGTGTCTTATTAATTAGTCATTTTTTGTTTCATCTATTTCTTAATGCTCTAGTATAGGTTTTGCTATTGTTGCTACGTCTGGTCCTTTTGCTGCTATTGCAGCCTACGATGATGATGCTATTGATGATTATGATATTGATGATTATGATATTGATGATTATGATATTGATGATTATGATATTGATGATTGGGATATTGATGATTATGATATTGATGATTGGGATATTGATGATTATGATATTGATGATTATGATATTGATGATTGGGAAATTGATGATTATGATAATCATGCTGCTCAAGGTGAAGTTGATGCTGTCTAAGCTCCTGATTTTAAAACAAACTTACTTGAGACATTATCCGTTTCGTCGAGGCTCCCTTGCGGAAGTATGTGGTCGGGACACACCATCGTGTCGCCTTTTAGGATGCATGTGTCGCCAGTGGTTAACTTCCGGTGACAGGTGCCGCATCGGAAGCAGTCCAAATGATACACCAAGTCACGTGCTCGTCTCACCCAATCAGAAGGCTGCAGGGGCTCCGAGCATCGGGCGCATTTGGTACCGTAGCGACTGAAAGCAGATCGAACGCGAGTTGTTAAGAAAATATCAGTATCCGTTTTAACCACTTTTACAATAAAATAAGATTTTAGACAATACGCGTTCAATAAAAATTTATAAAGGGAAAAATTACTTTAAAATAAGTTTTTTAAAGTGCATTAATATTTTAAAATGGAATTAGGTTTTAACGTGATGCACTGGAATATTTTAAAATGGAATTAGGTTTTAACGTGATGCACTGGGTAAGTGTATTTACCGTCCTTTCTTTTTTCGTGGTGCATTTGAAAATCAACCCCGAACAGGGGCGCCAATCGTTATCCTTTACATCAAAATAATTTAAGTACTGACAGTACTGGTGTGACAATGCTTTTGAAGAGGATTGTTATAAAAGCATCTATTTAAGTTTATCTACATCACCACAATTGTGTATGTGGGTACGAAAACTTTGGGTAGGAAACAAAATGGGTACGAAAATTTTGGGTACAAAATGATGCAAAAAATGGGTACGAAAAAAGATTTGGTAACGAAAAATAAATTGGGTAGGAAAAAAAATTGGGTACGAAAACAATTGGGTACGAGCAAAAACTGGGTACGAAAAAAAATTGGATACGAAAAATGTACGGTACGAAAAACATGGGGGTACGTGGAAGTAGTACCCGTAGGGAACTTGATCCATTCAGCGAAACTGGGAGCTGGGTTACATTCTCGATCAAATATAACAAGTAATATCTTTTAAAAGATACTTGACGTGTATTTTCTGTACCACTTATCTTAAAAAAAGGTTCTGTTACAGTAAAACGTTTGTGGGTTATAACATTACGTTTCAGCATATAAATTCAAAACTTGACATGCTCTTTAATTACACCATGCTCTTTAATTTCACATGTATATCATACCAAACTTTATATTTCGTTGTTTCCTTTTCTAAGTTAATGATGCTATGTGTACGGACGTGATTTCACATGCCCATGTGCATGAACATATAATTTTTCTCTTTTGATTATTGTTTTTTTTTTTCTAATTCAATAAACTTAGGCATGTTTGTTCGTTAAGTACAGCAATAATTTCATGATGATTCCCGAAAGTAGGTATGAGCACATAGTCGTAAGAGCACTTGAATACGTGAGTTCGCCCATGAACGCATGGTAAGGTTAACTAAATCTCCGCGATATGACCTAATATGTATTTCAAACAGCAAACAATATCCAATAAACGAATGAATTATCAAACATAGTAATTTCACTGATGTGGCTCTGTAATTTTTGTTTGAAAAGTTTTTTAAATATGCAAAATGAGAAAGCACGCATAAGAGCGAGTTTCGCAGATATCATATGGCTATTATGCTGTTTATATACCATAGTCGCTACAACGTTTACAAATGGCAGGTTCGAAATAATTCGTTTTCTTTACACTCATGATCGCGTTGAAAGTTAATTATACGCGTTTTAATTTGCAATTCATTTACTGAATCACGACAAATGTCAAATACAATACAAAACAATGCATAGTTGTTTGATTGATCTATGAACATATAATGCATTGAATATAACTGATTTAAAATTAATGTTTTCAAACTGTTATTAAATCTGTTTTCCCAGCATATGCTGTCCTTTTTATAGCTGAGCTTCCTATACCTTTAACAGTGATAATCAGCGAGGTATGCCGATTAGAAAAATCGAGCTATCTCAATCGGACTGGCTCGGTCTTTTACATAGGTCGCCATTGTGAAGATTTTTTTATGGTATGATAACTTAGACGAGCTGCTATGCAGCATCGTCAAAAATGGTATTCAAAATTAATTCAAATTATCCAAAAGTGATTTTGAAAGACGGAATACAGCTAGTAGTATATAGCCCGAGGGCCATTATGCGGATAGGGCCGATTTTAGACGTGCGGCCCAGCTCTGCCGTGTGTTATCGTTTATATTACATATACTAGTTTGGTCCTTCACTAACCTTTATACAGAACCAGCTTTCTGTACTTTTATTTTCATTCAGTTGATTACGCAATTCATTACGTATCTCATTTGACGTAATTTCTGTGACGAAACTAGCTAGACTCTCTGGATTTTAAGACAACAATTCGGACGTAGCGGCTTTTAATTTAACAGTTCAATATTTTTTAAGCATCGAACGAATCTAAAACGTATTTTGTGTTTGTCAGACATAATTGGGAGCTTCGATAGGAATAGATCTACAATTCTTGTAATCGCTTCGACATTCGAATTCGATTCCGTAAATCGTGTTGTGGTGACAGTGTTTAGCATTCGATATTTTAAGGTCAATAAGTGCTACATATAGTCGTTTATTGTTATTCAGATAGTGTTGGACAACAGACAATAAGGAAAATGTGGCATCCGTAGTCGACAAATCTTTACGAACAAATGATAAACCATGATTGACCCTCTTGAGCACTTTTCTTAATTTGAAACGAATAATCTACGAGTTGAAAAGTCAACAGTTATTTCGTTTAAACTATGGTTTTCTAAAATTAAGTATAAGAAATCCGAATTGTTTTTCAAAAGTTCATCTTGCGAAACTTTAAGAAGAGCAAAAACGAAAAACAAATGATAAATTAAAATAAAATTCGCACGATTTATGCACGATTTCAAAGAACAATATATACACTTAATTTTCGGTCACAATAAAATAATCATTTTTCAAGAGCAACATTTTTTGACAAGCACATTTGAACAAATGTGCTTTAAACGGGCCTAAAGTGTTTATAAACATTAAACAAAAATTACATATACTTGAATCGCTTGTTAATCGCAACCTGTCTTGAGATTGATAGATAATATAAATGTTCATTTACCTACAGATTTTTTTCTATGACTTACAACATTGGGTTAATACAGGGTTTGGACCGAATGCGAAGTTTTTCTAAGCGGTATGACCTATTTAACAGCACCATAAAGAAAATTCACAACGAGTAAAGTCGAGACATAAATAATTTTTACACGAAATAAACGCTTATTACTTTCGTACTGATATGGCGGAAAGTGAGCGTCATTTCAAAAATAAACCAAATCAATAAAGGGTATAAAACGGCGAGTAATACCTGTCTCGGCATAGACGTCGCCATCATGATTATAAAGTGATTACCCCCTCTGTTAGATGTGTATGAAAACATTGCAGCACTTCCACTTTCTGTGAGTCACGTATTTCCGTAAAGCCATGATAAAGATAAAATAATTGTTTACTATAGATAGAATAAAGTTAAAATTTATGATCGCTGTAGTTTGGAACAATGAAAATTATTATACCATTATTATACTGACGTCGTTTGTTAGTAACTATGTTTAAATATAAGCTGGAAATACAGACATGAAGATGGTGTAGATCATTTAAGTTCTAAAAAAATTAAAACAATACTAATTTACTGAACCCGCTTCCTAATAAGATACTTTTGTCACAAAAAAATTAAGGAAAGCGATTTATTATTTAATAATTAATTTATTTCACCGCTGACATGCCGACAGATTTGTACTGACGTTTTCGTATCTAAGGGAAATAATTACGCCCGAATAAGCGTAAGTTATCTCCCTTGACAGAAAGGCCACTCTTGTTTTGTTGAGCGTGTACCATACCATAAACGACACAGGCAGCAGTATCATAAATTTGCCCCCCACCCCCATCCCCGGAACCCTCCCCCTCCCCCGAGTTTACCCCCAGGGGTTCCAGATTGTTAAATGTACACCTATTGTGTATGGTTTTACTTTTCAACATCGAATATTGACATAAATACATTGTTTGAAAAAATAACCCTCGTATAGGTAGTATATATACACAAGGTATGAAACGCACTATATGCCTATTGCTGAAAGATTGTGGAACACTGGACGTGACCTTTTTCATCGAAAACACACATGTTCCCTTGCAGTTGCCGACAAAAAGCAACTGGATTCGTTAAATGACAGTAAAAGCAACGAGATTACACTACTAACCGATCTCCTGCTCGTCTAATAACTTTAATATTAAATTAAATTCGACTTTCTCGCTACATGTCTGTGTTTTGCTGTCATTTTTTGTCGATCGAATGCTCGGTTCTAAAACGTCATATCATTGGCCAACACAATGAGAACAACCAACCAGATGACGCGTTATAAAATTAAAATGGTGTACATATGTAGATGAAACAGTAGAAACACCGAGTGACATATAGCGTGAAAGTCAAATTTAATTGAATATTAAAGTTATTAGCCGAGCAGGAGATCGGTTAGTTGTGTAACCACGTTGCTTTTACTGTCTTTTAACGAATCCAGTTGCATTTTGTCGGGCAACTGCATGGGAACATGTGTTTTTTCGGTGAAAAAGGTCAAGTCCAGTGTTCCACAATCTTTCAGCAATAGACATATAGTACGTTTCATACCTTGTGTATATATAATACCTATACGAGGGTTATTTTTTCAAACTGTGTATTTTTGTCAATATTCGTTGTTGAAAAGTCAAACCATACACAATAGGTGTACATTTAACAATCTGGAACCCCTGGGGTAAGCTCGGGGAGGGGGGGTAGGGTCCAGGGGGGGGGGGGGGGGGGGGACAAATTTATGATACTGCTGCCTGTGATAAACGATTAATGGAAACAAACACTTCTTTGCATTTTTTTAAAATTGATTCTCTTGATAGTAAGATTGAAACAAAATATGAATAAAGAAATATGTTTATTGCGTCATAATTAGTACGACGAAATGAAAAATATTGGTTTTCAGTCGTTTTGAATGTTAGTGATATGAACATTTAGAAAACGATCTATCATGTGTTTATTTTCGCGTTTCGTTTATTCGAATGCATTATGAAAATAATATGACGGTATATATACGGACCACACTTCACATCAACTGAAATTTATGTTCAACCAATTTCGTCGGTAGTGAGGAATAATCAGATAAGGGAAATGACTTCAAAACTAAATTTTTCTTTTAAAGGGACCTTCAACCAGATTGACGAAAAAATAAGTTTTAAAATACCGTATTTTTTTACGATTATTAGTTTATATTGATTAAAATATCATGACTGGTATATTACATTACTTGAAAAAAGTTCATATTTTCAGTATAATCGGTAATAAAATTTCGCGATTTTAAATCGAATGTTCATCGCGAAAATAGGTGACATAACGATTTACACACTATAAATAACGCACGTAGATTGATAATTATATATAAAAAATATATACAATTCACTACGCATGCACAATTTGCATTCCTGGGTATACCACGTGCCGATGATGATTAATCTACTTGCGTTATTTATAGTTAACTGGTAGTTACTTGGTACCTTTATCCAGTAAAATTTTAACCGAATATACTGAAAATATGAAAACTTTACAACTTTTTTCAAGTAATGTTATATATACCAGTCGTGATAATTTAATTATTAACTAATAATTGTAAAAAAAAATCGGTATTTTAAAACTTTTCTTTTTTCGTCAATTTGGTTTTTTCGTCAATCTCCTTTTAAACAAGAGCACAGCATAACGGGTGCCAACGCTCGGCTGCGGGTGCAGTTTTAAATAAAAGAAAGATTGTCAGAATTTTATTTTTTTTTAGAGGTCACAGTGACCTTGACCTTGGACCTAGTGACCCCAAAAGTGGGCGTGGCGTGTAGAACTCATCAAGGTGCATCTACATATGAAGTTTCAAAGTTGTAGGTGGAAGCACTTCGATTTTAGAGACAAATGTCAAGGTTTTAGCACGACCCGGATGGCAGACGTCGGACGCCGGACGGTGGACGACGAGCTGGCTATGACAATACCTCGGGTTTTCTCCGAAAACAGCCAACTAAGAAGAATTTCTAATACTGGTCTCTAGTACACTCAACAAACATCTATATGTGGATGAAGTTTGAAATAAATATGCAGTAGCTTTCAACAAAATAATCGGACCGACAATTCTTACAATAGGGAATACGTCGGAAGTTTGAGGGTGATATATCACTGTGTTTCAAACGCTGCGTGCACATGTTTTGGTCTCGGAACATGTTTGTCAATATGTACTCTGTGCTAGTGCGTTAATGCCCACTGGTTTCCAAAACATCGTAAACGGTATTTAGCTTTACCATTTCTGTTTTCCATTGTATTCCTTTTTTAAATTATATATGCCAATTTACAGACGACAGATTCTTCACTGACTTTAATGCGTAAAATAAATCATTTTAATTTTGAATAAGTACTGAATAATTTGAATTTAAAGAAAACAACATACGTTAGATGTCCGACGCCCAGTAAACATACAAATAATGGTGGCGACAGTTCTAACCACAGCATTAAAGGCGCCGCTTAGAAAGTATACGCGCTGTTTTGCATAAACATTTATGCCTTGTCACGCGCATTTCGTGAACGCACGAGTACTAACGAGTTAAGACATTAAACTCTCCATCTGTCAAATGCTTACGTTTGTGTGCCACACAAAACATAGCAATCATCAGATAATACGTCAAATATTAAATATATAATTTCGAATCGCCCCACGCATTTTGTAAGTTATCGTTTTCCTGGATTTTATTCAAAATTCATATGACAAGTATTTTACACGTTTTTATAACAACCACAGTTTTTCTTTTATTAAATTCGCATTAACATGCTTCGATGTATACTATAACTGTGACCTAACACAAAGACTACACATACTGAGGTGAAGTTTCAAAACAATACCTGTAGTAGAGACTGTGATGTTCAGATGTTGTACGTTTACCTTAACAAGCGCGTTACGTTGACGCCAACGACTTTAAAACGTTAAAATGTTTAAAACACGGATGGATATTTCCACATGCTTCTTTTTATGTCCCTCAGTCTATACTGGGGGACATTGTTTTTGCCCTGTCTGTTTGTTTGTTGGTGTGTTGGTTTGTTTGCGTCAAACTTTAACATTGGCCATAAATTTTGCAAAATTGAAGATAGCAACTTGATTTTTGGCATGCATGTGTATCGCATGGAGCTGCACATTTTGTGTGATGAAAGGTTAAGGTCATCCTTCAAGGTTATCGGTCAAATATACGGGGGGACGAGGTGTTTCACAAATACATCTTGTTTAATAAAACATTTTCGAAAGATGCTTTTAAACATGTCTGTCGATATACAGTTGTTTATATTTGATTTGGTTGCAGATATTTGGAATATTTAATAATACTGTAAAATATGTATTCCTTGTATTCTCCCAATTGACAATGACGATGATAAATGTACCTTTATGGTTGAAAGAAGCCGTGGAAGAATTGAACAATGACGGCCAAATTATTTCACCAAAAAGATACGGATATATTTATAAGTACATATTGAGCTGATATAGAATTCCATATAAACACTTTTTTATATTGCTGAAAAATTGTTTCAAAAGTATTGTTCTATAAAACGAAGACACTGTTAATTATGCATTCAAAACACATCATTAACAGTGGCATTTAAAATATGGCAAACGCTTAACGTTTCTGATATAAAACATTTGTTTTTCAAAAGTTTGCCCTTTAAAAAGGGAAATTAACCCGAAATAAATTAAGATTCCATATACGTTTTGAGAATCAAGTGACACTTTTTCGACATTCTGTGATAATGTTTATATCAAAGGCGTCGTATTTTATTTAATAGCGGCTCGGTTCAGACAGACATTAAGGTTCTCCCGACGAGGCCAATTACGTAATTAATTATATATTTCTGCGTCTTCGGGGAATTAACATGAGAAAGTACTTAGTAAGCAGTACATTTGACGCAACCATAACATACATTTAAGTTAAGAACTTTTATTTATTTAACATGCATACATACAGTTTGAATTATTTAATTAGTTCACGAAGCCAAATATTTTTAATTGATCACTGTGTATTGTATTTGAAAGAAATAAGGCAAATGTAAGCAAAGCAAACGTCTGTGTGGTGGTGATGACGACGACGATGACGACGGCGATGGCGATGAGATGATGATGACGATGACGATGACGATGATGATGATGATGATGATGATGATGATGATGATGCTGCTGGTGCTGCTGGTGCTGCTGGTACTGCTGCTGCTGCTGCTGCTGCTGATGATGATGATGATGATGATGATGATGATGATGATGATGATGATGATGATGATGATGATAAGATGATAGATGATAGAGCAAGAGCAACCATACATGGAAATAAATTATTTTAATAGATATTTTTGCAATCCCTTACCTGATATAATGGTACTTGCAGAACACCATTCCGTCCCGGAAAAAGCACGAGGACTGCGTCTCGAGCGTGCGCTGACACGTGAGACACCTCAGACAGGTCACGTGGTATTGACAGTCTCCCAGGTGCAGCATCCAGCGCTCGTGAATCTCGCGCCGGCAGCCCTGGCATGTCGGTCTTGTCGGCTGTAAGAAATGAACGGTAGTGTTTACGTTTTCTTTGTATATATAAGACACATTTGATGATGTTTATGTATTGATTAAAATTGTATTGTTAAAAATATTGCAACATTTATATGGTATGTTTATGCATACTTTACATTGGAACACAGCGCCAATGACTTAAAATTTGAGTAACAACTTTCAGAATGCAATATTTTATAAAAGTATACATCAAAGACATTTTGGCATTTCAATGCCAAATGAATTTTGATTTTTTTTTTCGGCAAAAATTGGACAAAACTCTGAAATAGTTCATTTTTGATTTTGTCTTATATCCAAGCCAATTTAAGAACAAAATTTTGATTGCCTAAAAAGAAAAATCAAATAGAGAAAAAACAAAGTTACTAGTGTTGTTTTTTTTTTGTTTTTTTTTTCATAAATATAGTGAAAAAGCACTTAATGTAACCGTACATTTGTCCAGAACATCATTCTTGCCGGTAACTACCTAAATTATTTGAGTTCCGTTTTTCACAAGTTGTCAATTAATGATGTATGTTAAAATATATATGAGCCATGCTCTGTGAAAAGGGGACTAAATGAATGTGCGTAAAGTGTCATGCAAGATAAGTCTGTGCAGTCCGCACAGGCTAATCAGGGACGACATTTTCCGCCTTAACTAGATTATTGCTAAGAAACGACTTTCTTTTAACGAAAATATCATTAAAGCGGAAAGTGTTGTCCCTGATAAGCCTGTGCGGACTGCACAAGCTAATCTGGGACGAAACTTAAAGCACGTGCATTAATAACCCCCTTTCACAGAGCGTGGAATGAAATAATCTGCAAAGCAAACGGGTGTGCTGAGCTAGTGTTTTAACCTTATTCTGAGCAGACAATTATGAAGGACGAAAAACTCATCATTATGCAATTACAAAATCAACAACTGAGTCAATTGTAATATTTATTTATGTCACATTAAGCTACCACCTAGCCAGTCTTAAAGTATCATAAATGTGAGTGTGTGTAATAATGCAGAGGTGAAAGTCTTCGTGCGGATATATTGTCCGCATAGCGACTGGGAGGTCAAGGGTTCGATCCCCACTGTGATAGCGTTCTTTAGATCTTTCGATCTTTCCAAAGACGCAAAGTACTGGTTCTATCCAGGAAATAGACTCCAAAGCGTCTCGATCAGACCTAGGCTTTTGATGTAATCGAGTTGAAATAAATATATTTAAACTAAAACATTTATTCGCAAGAATAAATATAAAGAATGCCATTACCCATTTTACTTAGATTTTTGTTTCAGAATTCACCTAGTTTTTGTTACAGAATTAGACCTTATAAAGGCATTGACCTTTTATATAGTGACTTTAATGGCAAACCCTAACCATCCTGTTACTGACCACGCGTGGCCTATTGGTATGGGCGCTTACCCAGGCATTGACGTTCATTTCCGATTGTATTACGCTTGAGTTTCATACTTTGACCTTACATTGGCCTATGCCTATGGTGACATTTATCGTAACTCTCGATATTCTCGATGTGGTGACACTTCAAAATCAGCTGATATTTTTATATATTTATAAATATATTGATATGCATAAACAACAACATTAAATAAATCAAAACAATTTACATTATAATGTATATGCACATTGCAATAAGACATAAAACTGAAGCCAATAAGAGGGATATTTGAGCAAATACACTTAAAATTCTTTGAAGTAATTTAAGAAAATGTAAGCAGATGTTACTAGTACTCTTTCGAACAAAAATAAGGAGAAGTTCCATTGCAACATTGAATCCTGCAAAAAGGAAATTTTGAGAAAACAAAGTCTATCTAAAAACAATGTTCTTATGTATTTAATCTTTATACTTTTCCTTGTTAATGATAATAACATTTTAATAATATACTGCACAATGTAATTTGAAAAATTTGAAAAGAATTAAAAATACCCTTTATGAACGTCAAGTGCACTTTGAAGCTTATGGGTGTAAAATACCATTCTGCAACAGAGTGAGTGACTTGAGTATACCTTTGTACAAAACCTTATACATGGAGCTCTGCATAAGACAAGTTTGTACCTTGATTTACTACAGAAGTATAGGATTTCTCTTGGAAACGAGGTAACAAGTCGTGTGGAACACCTGGAGAAGGAGCGCGAAAACTAAAGAGACGATATGACGTATCTCAAATCTCAATCAATGAGAAACAACCTCATTTTTTCTGGTGTATCGGAAGTTGACGGTGAAACACCGGAAGTTACAGAAACTAAACTCCGAGTGCATCTACAAAATGCCATGAAGATTGCCAAGGAGGTCGCCGAGTCCATGCAGCTTGAGAGGGTACACCGCTCTCCGGGCCACCCAACACCAGGGAAGACCCGTTCAATAGTGGCGAAGTTCGCTTTCTTTAAGGACCGCGAGGCTGTTCGGCGGCAGTGGAAGCAACTGAACGGTACAAACTTTAACGTTTTCGAACAGTTCCCACCGGAAGTGGTAGCCAAACGTAGACGATTGGTACCGAAAATAAAAGAGGCGAGAGGTCAAGGCAAACGATCCTGGATAGCCTACGATACCCCTTTCGTTGACGGTCGTCCGGTCAAGGAATAGGGGCACGATGGAGGAGAACTTGCGATCCTGTCGTGGAATGTGAATGGTCTGTCACAATCCAAGATTGATAATACTTTATTTGTTGATTTTTTTATTAAAATATGATATTTGTTTTTGGTTCTTGGACCAATTCTTCACGTAACATTTCTTTAAACGGATGTATTTCTCACAATTTTTATAGGAAATTCCAGAACAAGAAAGCTCGTAGATGTAGTGGTGGGGTAGTTTTATATTTTAAAAAATATTTAGAAGATGGTATTGACATAATACAAAATCATCATGATTCAATTATATGGTTAAAATTAGATCAACATTTCTTTTGGTTTAAATGAAGATATTTATCTTTGCGGATGTTATGTTTGGTGCGAAGATTCACCTGCATACAATATCATACGTGTAGATTTTTTTTATTTACTCGAAAATGATATTTCTATTTATGAAAATAAAGGACGTGTTTTACACTGTGGTGACTTTAATAGTAGGATTGGGTCCAAATCGGATTTTGTTTTTCATGATGTTGTAAACAGTTTTATAGATGATGTTGATTATGATCCAGATACGTACTCTGGTAGGGCCTCCGTTGACAGATCTCATAACAATCACGGAATCAAATTGCTTGATCTATGTAAATCCTCTAATTATCGTGTTGTCAATGGAAGAATAGGAGATACGAGTCAGTTTACATACTTCACACACAATGGTTTATCTACAATTGATTATTTGATTTGCCATGAACGAAATTTTGCACTTATTAAAGAGTTTGCGGTGCACGTTTTTAATGAATTCAGTGACCATGCACCGTTATCGTTTTCATTATATTGTAACAACAAAACAGTTGATCAATTGTCATACACTGAAACGAAGTTTAAATGGGACGATTCATTTCGTAACCAATTTTGATCGGGTATTATTCGCAACCTACCTATGTTTAACAAAGTTGTAGACGATTTAGATTGTTCAAGTTGTGACTCTATAAATAGTGCGTTAAATAAATTTACTGATGTTATACGTAATGTTGCTGATACTCTATTTTCGAAAGAATATTTAATAACAAATACACCCAAATTTGAACAGTTTAGCGCTGTTAGACATGCCAACTGGTTTGATGTGGAATGCAAAACGGCACACAGTCGCTATGTTTCTCTTTTAAAACAGTTTAATTGTAATAAGTCGGAAGACCATATGCTTCTATTGTTGCAATATAAAAAAGAATACAAACAAATTATCAATAGAAAGAAAAATACACTATTTGAGGAATTAGGCCAATCAGACGGAAAACTTAAAAAATCGAAGACTAAAAGAATTTTGGAAATATTTTAAATCAAATAATCAAACAAAACAACAAAATATTCCCTTGGGAGATTTCCAAAAAAATTTCTCTGATATTAGTCATGGTTTGTTTGATTGTGTTAATGATGAGGCTGAACAATTTTGCAGAACTCACATTATGAGATTAAATTGTCTGTAAAACGATTGAAACGCATATGGAAGTGATTGTATTTTAAACGAATATTTATTGAATGTATTGACATTTTAGCGTTGCATATATGTGATTTGTTTAATGCTGTGTTGAATTCTGGTCATTTTCCAATGAAATGGACGGAATGTATTATAATCCCTTTACATAAGAAAGGCGATAAAAATGATGTGAATAATTATAGGGGGATTACTCTTCTTAGTTGTTTATCTAAGTTATTTACTTTAGTTGTTAACAAAAGATTAGAAATTTTTTGTAGTAACTTTAATATAATTTCGGACGCCCAATTCGGATTTAGAAAAGGGCGCTCAACAATGGACGCTATATACATTCTAATGTCATTGGTTCAAAAATATGTTAATGAAAATTAAAGACTTAATTTTATATACGTAGATATGATGAAATGCTTTGATACTGTTTATCGTAATGCATTGTGGCTTAAAATATACAAAGCCGGCATAGAAGGTAAATTACTTAGGATAACAAGAGATGTGTTTGTCAGAAACACAATGCCCCCTACTGCGCCGCATTGAAATAAAATTTCTATTTATCATTCGGCTGGTATAGAAATCATCTTCCTTAAAGGGATCTTTTCACGCTTTGGTAAATTGACAAAATTGAAAAAAAGATGTTTCAGATTCGTAAGTTTTCGTTTTAGTTATGATATTTGTGAGGAAACAGTAATACTGAACATTAACCATGCTCTAATATAGCCAATATATACATCTTTTGACGATTTTAAAACCCAAAAATTATAAAGCGTTGCAACGCGAAACGATTGAATAATTTGGAGAGTTCTGTTTTTGTCGTTAAATTTTGTGAAACTACGAAGATTGCTTATATAAGGTATAAAATACGTCCAGAATGTGTACTCGGCGGAATAGCTCAGTAGGCTAAAGCGTTTTTACTTCAGGACTCTGGCAGGACTCCAGGGGTCACTGGTTCGAAACCTGCTCCGGGCAATGTTCTTTTCCTTTTTTTTATTTTTTTCTTGATTTTTCACTGGAGCTTTTATGATCCAATGTTTACATTTATCAATATAAAGCATTTAATGAATAAGTTTTAAAAATGCCAAAATCTGTGGAAAGGCCCCTTTAAAGGGTATTTCTTCCCTTGAATTTTGTCCAATCCAAACGGGGGTGGGGGTGGGGTGGGGGCGGTGGGGAGGGTCTCACAGTCAATTATGACCATGTCAGACATCACTGACAACCAAGGCCTGTGGTTAAAAAAAAAATTAGCCAGAGTTGATCATGTATCTATGGACATAAGCCCACAGGTATGTAATGTACATCAAAGAAATTATAATTATATCATTTAAAAAAAAATTGACAAATCAATCATTTGGGTTATAAATAATCAAATTAATAAATCTGTACAGTACCTGTTAAAAAAAACTTCAATTCTTGGTAAGGAAATATATAATACAAGATGTATAATTATATAAATTGCTTCCCTTGAAAACAATTGTCTGTAACAAATGTCTATTTTAGTAGCAAATAATTTAAAGACACTACCGTTACTGTAGATTCACCACTCAAAATGTGCAGCTCCATAAGATACACATGCATGCCAAGTATATAAAGTGGCTATGTTCAATATTGAATAATTTTCTCCCTTTTTAAAGCTTATTACTTCCCTTAAAGGTGCCTTTTCACAGTTTTTGGCATTTTTTAACTTATTCATTAAATGCTTTATATCGATAAATGTAAACATTGGATCGTAAAAGCTCCAGTAAAAAATCAAGAATAAAATTAAAAAAAGGAAAAGAACATTGCCCGGACCAGGTTTCGAACCAGTGACCCCTGGAGTCCTGCCAGAGTCATGAAGTAAAAACGCTTTAGCCTACTGAGCTATTCCGCCGAGTACATTTACTTGACGTATTTTATACCTTATATAAGCAATCTTCGTAGTTTCACAAAATTTAACGACAAAAACAGAACTCTCCAAATTATTCAATCGTTTCGCGTTGCAACGCTTTATAATTTTTAGGTTTTAAAATCGTCAAAAGATGCATATAATGGCTATATTAGACCATGGTAAATGTTCAGTATAACTGTTTCCTCACAAATATCATAACTAAAACGAAAATTTGCGAATCTGAAACAACTTTTTTCAATTTTGTCAATTTACCAAAGCGTGAAAAGATCCCTTTAAATCTGTATTTTTTACCGTAGACCGTAAAGGATAACCTTGACCTTGACCTTTTACCACAATGTGTTTGTCAGAAACACAATGCCGCCTACTGCGCCGCTTTGATTTATTTAACAAAAATATATACATGGCAGGTCAGATAACTATGTCCATTTAAAGCTTATTACTTCCATTGACTTTGTTTTTTCGACCCTAGAAGTTGTAAATGATTTTAATTATTTGGGAACTGTTTTTAATTAAACTGGAAATTTTCAGCTAAATCAAGAACATTTATGTGGAAAAGCACTTTAAGCTATGAATATATTATTTAACAAATGTAAAAAGTTCGACTAAAAACCCAAAACACAATGTCAGTTATTCGATGCTTTTTTCGGATCCATACTGAATAACTCTTGTGGGATATGGGGTAACACAAAGTCATTTGAATTAGAAAGGGTACACTTAAAGTTCTGCAAACGATTGTTAAACGTTAAGCAAAATGTATGTAATGCTGAAGTGTACGGTGAGTTAGGAAGATACCAACTATTTATTCATAGATATGTTAAGATGGTTAAATACTGGTTTAAACTTATTCAAACCAATAACATAATTTTAAAATCAATTCATATACAAGCTCTAAATGATTGCCAAAATGGTCGTTCTAATTGGGTATCTAATATATAAAAAATTGTTAGACAACAACGGTTTGTCATACGTGTTTAATAATCCAAGCTCTGTCGATGTTAAAATATTTATACCACATTTTAAAAATGTTGTTATTAATACCTATCAACAAAAGTGGTTTCGATCTGTTGAAAATAGCTCTATTTTAGATATGTACCGTGTGCTTATGTTTATGTTTGTTTACGAAAATTATTTAGATTTATTACCTAAATCACTAAGACACTACGTAAAAAAGCTTCGAACTTCGAGCATGCCACTTAGGATTCAAACTGGAAGATATGCTGGTCAAAATATACCACGAAACGAACGTTATTGCCTTTGTTGCAACGAATTAGATGTCGAAGATGAGTTTCATTTTGTTTGTAAATGTCCTTTATACATTGATATTAGAAGAAACTACCTAAAGAAATGTTATTATGTTAGGCCTTCTGTTTATAAATTCCACCAACTGTTGAATACAACGAATAAATTTGAACTAATTAAATTAGCAAAATTTGTAAAAGATGCTCTGATTTTAAGAAATAATATTTCTAATGTTGTTACTTAACTTCAAAAAGTTATCCTCCGTATTTAAAAACAGTATTTTACCTTGTATTTTCATAACCGTATACGATGCTGCTTATGTTTATATCATTACTATGTTTATCTCTGTGACACATTTGATTGTATAATATCTAGTGTTTAGACGATGTACACTGTGCAAGTCTGAATAAATATGTCTTGTCTTGTCTTGTATCTTGGAAAACGCGGCTTTATGAATGTGAGTAGTGCCGCCTATTTTAACCTGTTGAATCCGCATAAGCTAATCAGTGACGACAGTTTCTGCCTAAACTGAAGTTTTGCTTAGAAGATAAATCTTCTAAAAGAAAAGTACCATAAACGCGAAAAGTACCGTCCCTGATTATCCTGTTCGGACTGCACAGGCTAATCTAAGACGACGCATTACGCACATGCTCTAAGCCCTGTTTTCCCAGAGCGCGGCTCATTATCCCCACGCTTTTTGAAAAAAAGGTGGGGATATTGTGGTTATCTCCGCCGTCCGTCCGTCCGTCCGTCCGTCCGTCTGTCTGTCTGTCTGTCTGTCCGTCAGTCCTGGCCACTATCTCCTCCTACACTAAAAGCACTAGAACCTTGAAACTTACACACATGGTAGCTATGAGCATATGTGCGACCCTGCACTATTTGGAATTTTGATCTGACCCCTGGGTCAAAAGTTATAGCGGTTGGGGTGGGGCCGCGTCAGAAATTATCACTCATTTTTTTAGGTTATTTTACATTGACTTCTTTATTTCTACACCGATTCACTTCAAATTGATACTGGACCTCTCTTATGACAATACGGTCAATCTCAACCATGCATGGCCCCATTCCCAACCCTGGGGCGCCCCGCCCACATAGGCCACACCCACCAAATATTTCCATTTACTATAATTTTTTCATTTCTACACGGATTCACTTCAAATTGATACTGGACTTTTGTTATGACATTAGGGTCAATCTCAACTATGCATGGCCCCAATCCTAACCCTGGGGCGCCCGCCCACATAGGCCACACCCACCAAAAAATTCCATTTACTATAATTTTTTCATTTCTACACGGATTCACTTCAAATTGATACTGAACTTCTCTTATGACATTAGGGTCAATCTCAACTATGCATTGCCCCATTACCAACCCTGGGGCCCCGCCCACATAGACCACACCCGCCCAAAATTGCCTTTTACTATAATTTCTTCATTTCTACACCGATTCACTTCAGATTGATACTGAACTTCTCTTATGACAATACGGTCAATCTCAACTATGCATGGCACAATTACCAACCCTGGGGCGCCCTGCCCACATATGTCACACCCACCCAAAATTGCCTTTTACTATTACTTCTTCATTTCTACACCAATTCACTTCTAATTGATGATGAACTTCTCTTATGACAATACGGTCAATCTCAGCTATGCATGGCCCCATTACCAACCCTGGGGCACACCTAGGTCAAACATTCGGCGTGGGGATACGCGTCGGCCTCTGCCGCGCCATTTCTAGTTTGTATTGTGTCGACACCATTATTGAATTACACATTTAAGCAAGACCACCACTGCACTTAAAATCAATCAAAAGACAACAAACAATTTACTGTGCAGAGCGCGTTGAAACTCAATTTCAATGACAATATGTGACAGATGATTCCCTATAGCTGTATGACAAATGACGATAATACAAACTGACAGGTGTCTTATATGGTGAAAGCAAAAATGTATTGAAATCGTGTGCGGTTTAAATTTAAATCTGTATGAAGGACACCAAAGAAGATGCAGTCTATCAATACATCAGGACAAATAAATTATGAAGCCACGCAATCACCGTTCTATGCAACATCAGCATGACCAGCAGCATTTTTCTCATCACGAGATCCTAAATATTGCAATTCTTTAGTTTAAACCTATTTATATTGGCTCGATTGCATCGAATATATAAACGCTCTCGAGTCCGTTTCCTGGGCCAGTACATGGTGTCATTGGGGGAGATTTAATGAACGCTCCCACGTTTGGGATCGAATCCGTGACCTCCCGGTCGCTAGGCGGACACCATATCCATTAAACCACGGCGACCAATTATTTGTCAATAGCCAGTCATGTAAATATCAGAAATAAATAAATAAGTAAGTACATATCTGTAACAAAACAGATAATGACACATTATTGAAATGATGCATGTTTGTGTATCATCTTGTGAACAAAATTTAATAAGTTGATATACTTTGTATGTAAGATGATGTGTTCGCAACTACAAATATGTGTTATCGTTTGTGAAAAATACTGTGTATATTGGGCCAACGGCCTTTATTTACTTTAAAAACTGAGTTGAGCTGTGTTGAGTAATATAATTATAGCTTTAAATAATATACGAGTCTCGTTCTAAGAAAACTGGGCTTAATGCATGTGCGTTAAGTGTCGTCCCAGATTAGCCTGTGCAGTCCGCACAGGCTTATTTATGACGACACTTTCCGCTTTTATGGTATTTTTAGCTTCAAGGAAGTCCCTCCCTACCGAAAATCAAGTTTAGGCGGAAAGTGTCGTCCCTGATTTGCCTGTGCGGAATGCACGGGCTGATCTGGGATAACACTTTTCGCACATGCATTAAGCCCAGTTTTCTCAGAACAATGCTCATATATACTCTCGTAATAATGACTTACATGTGTATTTATTGTATTTTATCACATGCTATACCCTGTTTCCCATGTAATAAAACCATTACATATTTGTATGCCCCCGGAGGAGGGCATATAGTGATCGGACTGTCTGTCCGTCTGTCTGTCCGTCCGTCCGTCTGTCAGTCTGTCCGTCTGTCCGTCTTTCCGTCACACTTTGCGTTTAGGTTTCGAAAAATGCTCGTAACTTCTATGTCCCTTGAGATATAACCTTCATATTTGGTATGCATGTGTATATGGACAAGGCCTTTTCATACGCACACAAATTTTGACCCCTGCGACCTTGACGTTGAACTTAGGGTCCGCGTTTAGGTTTCGAAATCTGCGTTTAGGTTTCAAAAATGCTCATAACTTCTATGTCCCTTGAGATATAACCTTCATATTTGGTATGCATGTGTATATGGACAAGGCCTTTCCATACGCACACAAATTTTGACCACTGCGACCTTGACATTGAACTTAGGGTCCGCGTTTAGGTTTCGAAATCTGCGTTTAGGTTTCGGAAAATGCTCATAACTTCTATGTCCCTTGAGATATAACCTTCATATTTGGTATGCATGTGTATATGAACAAGGCCTTTCCATACGCACACAAATGTTTACCCCTGTGACCTTGACCTTGAACTTAGGGTCCGCGTTTAGGTTTCAAAATCTGCGTTTAGGTTTCGAAAAATGCTCGTAACTGCTATGTCCCTTGAGATATAACCTTCATATTTGGTATGCATGTGTATATGGACAAGGCCTTTCCATACGCACACAAATTTGTACCCCTGTGACCTTGACCTTGAGCTTAGGGTCCGCGTTTAGGTTTCGAAATCTGCGTTTAGGTTTCGAAAAAAGCTCATAACTTCTATGTCCCTTGAGATATTACCTTCATATTTGGTATGCATGTGTATATGGACAAGGCCTTTCCACTCGCACACAAATGTTTACACCTGTGACTTCGACCTTGAACTTAGGGTCCGCGTTTAGGTTTCGAAATCTGCGTTTAGGTTTCGAAAAATGCTCATAACTTCTATCAAAACGTTTATAGGGGGCTTATGTCATCCTATGGTGACAGCTCTTGTTTTATATTACACATGAGTAATACAACATTTTAAGCGTTTTAATTGGCTTAGTTTTCGTTTATTGACCAATCGCATTTTGTTATTTTGCTGAAATGACGTTGCAAAGTCAAATGACCTCACGAAATGTAAACAACATTCGGGATTTATCATTATATTAGCGTAAATATTTATTTAATTTGCTCATCTAAAAGCATGTGATAAAACAGATCTGACAATCGTTGTCATATCATACCATATTTTATTAAACTCGTCCAGGATATTCGTTAGTAGGCGAGCCTTTCACAATTCCTGAACTCGTTTAATAAAATATGGTATGATATGACAACTCGAGCCAGATCCTATATATACGCTGATACTGGTTAAAAATTACATGTTGACGACACAAATGATTATACCAATAAAAATCTGTATGATGACGACGTTGGAGACCATAGCGCTGATACTGGTATTAATATTCGTGATAATGATTGTGATGGGCGTTGTTTACGTTGTTGCTGCTGTTTATTATGATAATAGTGGTGTTCTGTGGCTTATGATGATGGTGACGAGGAGGATTACGATAAGGTAAAAAGGATGCAGTTTAAGAGAATGATAATGTACCGATTTTATATTCTGGTCACAAACAACAAACATAAAACATCAAACACAATACATAGTGTTCCATTCAAAGTTTGGTCGAAACCAAAGTGCATTCCTACGTTACAGCAAAGTGTGGTGTAACAGGACACATTTAATTATGTTGGTTGTTGTTGTTGTTTTCAATAACAGCAACCTAAATAAACACTTAAACGCTAAAGTTGTGGGATGCTTGACAGTTACCGAAATTCTCAATGTTACTACGTGTATTTGCAGTATTGGTAATAAATTACTCTCATAAAAATGTATTAACAACTGTGATTTTCAAAAATATACATACATATATATATTATGTAACAACATTAATTTTACATGTATCTGACAAGCGATAGCGTTTACCGAAAAAGCGTTTAGCGGTTTCAGAAATCGCACATGTTGTTACATCTAAAGCTGAGATTCTTATTATTAAACTTTGCTAATAGGTCAGCATCTATCATTATAGGTGAAAGTACAAAACAACAAATCACTTTGGTCATTTTCTGATAAATTAATGTTCCATTGCCACGTGGAATGGTGATATTACTTCGATGACCATATAGGTGCTTTGAAAAAATGTATTTCCACAAAATTGTTTTCACTTGTATTATGACACAAAATAGCGAGTTATCACGGGGACTCTGTTCATTTACGCAGAGCGAATGCCTAAATCCCCCGTGTGTTTACATATAAACGTGATACAATTCATTTTTATCATTGCTTATATGACATTAATAAAATCTCTATAATGAAAAATGATACACAATAAATAAGTTGGGTCATTTTCTGAAATAAACTAAAGTTCTACAATAGGGATTGCGGTTATTCTACACTTTTAATATGCAGCGAGCATGTGTCAATATCACGTTTCTGCTTTGGAAATGGTATGAATTCAACGCCTCTAGCTAATCATTCTCGACATCAACTGTCTGAGTTCTATAACCTTTCGGTAATTCTACACATTAAAGCTTCCACTCCCACTTATAAAGACCATGTTTCAGCTTTAAAATGGTATAAATTTAACGCCTCCGACTAATCATTCTAGATACCGACTGCCCGAGTTACATAAACCGTAATGAAACCATTAAACCAAATTATATTTACATTTTTTGTTGGAAGACAATAAACGAAACTCGTGGACAAATCATGTGAACCTTAACATTCAGCTTGTCGAGAAAAATGGCGGACAAACCGATATCAACCGGCTCCCAGATTTATCGATCGCGTATCAATCGATATATAGATTATAATTTGATTGACATTTGTACATTGATCTTTACTCTTGTACGAGTACAACGAACATAGAATGTGAATGTTTCAATACTTCAATTGCGTGAAACTCGTTGAACGCATTTATGTGAAGCTCGACATTCAGCTTTTCGAGAAATTTCGAGAATATTTTCGAGAAATATGGGCGAAAAAACTGATATCAACCGGTTTCCAGATCTGTCGATCGCTGATTTGTCTATCGATATAAAAGTGAGATTATACGATTTTGATATGTGTTAAATTGTTATATATTGATAAAAATATGTTAAAATAACACAAAAAAAGGCAAGAAAAAAATACATTGAAGACGAATTTAATAAAATTCAGCAAAGACAAATAAGCGCCCAGAGCCGATTGTGACGATGATATTTCGCACATATTTTCCTACAATTACCGAAGCATTCGTCTTTTTATTAGGATCGGAGTTAGTGTTCGTGTGTTGTATGAATATATATCGTTGCAGGAAATTAAAATGATCCGTAAAAGTAAATTTTGATTCACATCGTACATGCATGATACACATGCTTGCGAATTCGACTGTACAGACATTTTCGATTTCAGAATTAAATATCTGGCTTATTTCGCATTTTCGGCACATGTTCTTCTTAACTTTTATTTTAATTTATATTGAAATATATGTATAATAAGTTTTTTACACATTATATATATAAATTCATTAATATTTGACAAAATCGTGCATACTCATAATTTATAATAATTGTAAAAAATACGGTATTTTACAACTTTTCTTTTCTTCGACGTCGTGGCTGACAGTCCCTTTAAGATTAGAGTTGATTGACAGATGTAAATTGATCATTACTCGCGGTCGATTGCATCGAACATAGACTATAAACATGTATTAACACGCATTTGTTTAAATGTGTTTGCACTATAAACAATCAGTTTCTTTGCATTAATAATAAAGGGGAATGTGCAGTGTCCGAACGTTATTCATCTACCCAATAATTGAGCCGTGTTCTGAGAAAACTGGGCTTAATGCATGTGCGTCAAGTGTCGTCCCAGATTAGCCTGTGTAGTCTGCACAGGCTAATCAGGGACGACCCTTTCCGCCTAGACTTGATTTTCGTTAAGGAGGGACTTCCTTGAAACTAAAAATACCATAAAAGCGGAAAGTGTCGTCCCTGATTAGCCTGTGCGGACTGCACAGGCTAATCTGGGATGACACTTTACGCACATGCATTAAGCCCAGTTTTCTCAGAACACGACACAATTGATCTTTGTACGTAAACAACTCATTCCGTGACTACAAAATGTAAAGAAAATGATCTTCAAATTAAATTTCCCTTATATAAGATGACATAAGTTATCGCCATGAACGATGTCGAAAATTTTAACTTTGATACGTAAACACTATTGAGTCGGTGTAGAGTGTGCTTGTACAACGTGAGTCATTATTAAACTGTGATTTATTTCCTACAAGGTTACATACAACCTGTATTATCCGTACACGGATATGGCTTATTAAGCGGAACGCGCTGTTAACAGCTAGGGTGGTAGTCGCTGCGAGGGGTTTGCATTCAACATACTTATGTATAGATACCTATACATTTTTTTCAACCTAAGCTACGCCCTATTCGACCTGGTCGTATTACTTCCCCAATCAATAAAATTACGAAATTCGATTCTACCCATTCACGTACAATGCAGATGAAATACGCGTGCGTTTTATATATACTAAATCGTGAGACTTAGGTCTTTCCAAAACTTACTTTTATTACGCCCAGATAAGTTAAGATAAATTTGCAATTCTACGTGCTAAATTGGTATATAAAATCAAAACAAATATGTTTAAACTAAAACATCCATACGTTTATCTTTCATACAGCCATGAAAAAAAGTCTATAATGATAGAACCCCTCACAAAAAGCACGCTTTAACACGTATTTAGAAAAAACAATTTAAAAACACCCAACGGTCTGTTTAAAGAAACATAATATATTTGTTAACGAATGAACAGATCCTACTTGAGGAAGCAATTGTCTTAACTACATTGTTAACAATGTTTCGATACTAAATTATTCAACAGCAAAATTAAAATGTAAAATGTATCCACGTGTTGACCATCGTGCAAGCGGATTCAATATGAACATTTGAGTCGTGTTCTGAGAAAACTGGGCATAATGCATGTCCGCACAGGCTAATCAGGGACGACACTTTCGTCTAAATTGGATTTTTGCTAAGAAAAGACCTCTTTTAAACAAACTGCACAGGCTAATCTGGGACGACACTTTACGCACATGCATTATGTCCAGTTTTCTCAGAACGCGACTCATTCAAGAATACTCGCCTAAAATGTCTGGGAGCTGCACGATATTTTTTAAATAAATAGATGATCTTTTACTGAATTCGTGTTTGGAAGATGTGTATAAAATGAAATGCAATTACAAATGCAATATGAAATACTTATTGTATTGTATTTAAGTTCAAAATGTTCAATAAAGGAAGAATCTGTGTGTGTTTGTTCTGAGAATGGCACCTGCTAATTTTGCCATAACGTTAGGTCTTATAGTGTACCTATAAAGCAAAGACTGTCATATTTGAGTTATCGGACATCATATTTAAAAAGGGTCAAACAGGTCGATTATAAAAAGATCATATATATTTTGTTATATCGTACATGATTTCTGACATATTTTATTTAAAAATTTGAACTTTGTTTAAATCAATTGCGCAAACAGGTTCCATTTGCAACACAATACACCGCAAAGTTCATCTCTGTTAACATATAGTTTCTGTATTACACGGGTATTCAAAATAAAACAAGAGATTGCCAAGCAATATTGTCCCCTACCGGTGAAACTCCACCATTGTCATTAAACAAGAATATCAGTGAAACTGATGGATGCTCCCCGATTATGCGCTTTGCAATATATGGTGTTAATAAACACCTCAAACAAAAGAGTGACGGAAAAATATATTATTAGCCTCAGTGACCTTGACCTTGACCCCAGTGACCTCAAACCTCATCAAAAGGTAGAGGACCATGCAAGGTACCTACATGCCAAATATGAAAGAGATCGGTTAAGTATTGAAGGTGCTATGAGAAACTGTAACAAAAGTGTGACAGAAGAATCTATTATTAGCCTCAGTGGCCTTGACCTTGACCCCAGTGACCTCAAACCTCATCAAAAGGTAGAGGTCCATGCAAGGTACCTACATGCCAAATATGAAAGAGATCGGTTAAGTATTGAAGGTGCTATGAGAAACTTTAACAAAAGTGTGACGGAAGTAAGGAAGTAAGGAAGGAAGTAAGTAAGTAAGTAAGTAAGGAAGGAAGCAGGAAGAAGGAGGGAGAATGAAGGAAGGAAGGAAGAAAGGAAGGAAGGAAGGATGAAGGAAGGAAGGAAGGAAGGAAGGACGGAAGGCAGGAAGAAGGAAGGAAGGAAGGAAAGTAAGAAGTCATGAAGGAGGAATGTGACTTCCGTGACGGAACGGAAGGCCGTCATGGAAGGTTCCGGTGCATGGAATGTACTTACCGGCCTAGGACTTCCTCCTCCTTCCGTTCCTTCTTCCTTCCTCCCCTTGTCTCCTTCTTCCTTCCGCCGTCCTTTCCTTCCTATCCGCCGCCTTCCTTCCTTCTTCCTCCTTTCGAAGGAAGGAAGGAAGGAAAGACGGAAGGACCTACTGGCAACTATATGATCCGCCGAAATTTTATTTCGGGGAGCATAAAAATGTGTTTTTTATATTTGTTGCCATAGCAACCAGAATTCTTCACGTAGGAACAAAATGAAATGACGTGCATTATCTCCATATTGCCATCTACTCATGTTTTAAGTTTCATGAACAAATATGAAGAACTTTTAAAGTTATCGCAGGATCCAGAAAAGTGTGACGGACAGACTGACAGACAGAGTGCAAACCATAAGTCCATTCCGGTTTCACTGGTAGGGGACAATAAAAAAAATCAATAAAGAACCAGATAATTGTATTTCAAATACGCTCTAGAATAGTCATGTTGGAGTTCTGTATACAACAAAACGCTTTAAGTTGTTACATCCTAATTATTATTATATTAGAAAATGGAAACATAAACTGCGAAATCACTTACAGTATGTATTGTATTGTATTGATTTTCAAATCGGGAAACATATAAGATCCTGAAAAAGGTTTAAAAGTTGACTATATTTTAGTTCATATAATTAGAATACATTTGTATATTTGTACAAGAGGTTATATGATTGTATTGTAACAACACTGTAACAACTACACTATGAAAACCATAGGCGAACGAATATTTATTTATCCAGAGTGAAAATCCAGGAAAAAAGAGACTAATAATATACAGTTTGTCAATCACTAAGGCGTTTGTAGTTGGAAAACTTAAGTTGTGCATTAAATACTGGAGTTCTGTATCGAAGACTGTACATTAAAGATAAAAGTTATATATCGAAAACTGAAGTTCAAAATCAAATCATGAAGTTCTATATACCAAATCATACATAAATTAATAAATATATTTTTTTATAAAGTACTGCTGGTAAATATATTGTACCTACAATCAAAGACAGGAGTTCGTTATTGAATATTGCATTTTTTTAAATCAAATATTGACGTTTTGGCGGAGGCGTTTAACAAATACTGAAATCTAATAACACCTACTGAAGCCCCAAATCAAAGACCGAAGTTCTTTATCAAAGAATTAAGTTCTGTGCAAAGACTAAAGCTGCACAGAAATGGCGGAAGATACAAATAAAGTACTGAGGTTTGATACCCAAGGCTAGACAGTGTGTTTTCTCAGTTCGAATTTGGGTCCGGTATGGGGACCCATTCCCAATAGGAAAAAAACCCCATATTTTTCACGAATGGGACCGAAAAATTCTCAACTAAAGGTTTACAACAAATTAATATTATTTTAATCAGTCTAAACCTGCCATTCATCTCCAAATCCATCTCTTTAAGTTTAACCTTAGAAAATATAATATTGAAATCAATTTTATTATCAATTTTAAAGTATTTGTTAGCATGAAATCAACATTAATTTTCCGATTTCAGTCAAAAGGACGTGATTTTTCCCAATCCAAAGGGACCTCATTCCTAAAATGATGCGGGGAAAAACACTGCTAGAGTTTGTTTGTTTTTTTGTATGAATAATTGACATTTTAAATGAAACTTATAGAATTGTTTTCCAGCATGTAATACTGAAGTCTTTTAATCGAATGCTGAAGTTCTACTTGAAAGACGGATTTTAAGTCATAATGACGTATCGACATCCTATTTTAGAATACTAGCTTTCGTATGCATTTGTCAATAATACAACGAGTTTTTTATATGAAACATTGACTTTATGAGTCGCGCTCCGGGAAAACGGGCCTTAATGAATGTGCGTTAAGTGTCATCACAGATTAGCCTGTGCAGTCCGCGCAGGATATACACAGACAATACTTTCCACAATAATTTATTTTTTGTTAAGAAGACAGTCCCTTTCAAGGGACCGTCAACCAAAAACGACGAATAAAGAAAAGTTCTAAAATACCGTATTTTTTACAATTATTAGTTTATATTGATTAAAATAGCACAATGGTATATTGCATTACTTGAAAAAAAGTTTATATTTGCAGTATATTCGGTAATACAATTTCGCAATGTGAAATGGAACGAACAGCGCGAAAAAAGGTGACATAACGATATACACACTATAAATAACGCAAGTAGATTGATAAGTTAATATATAAAATATATACAAATCACTGCGCATGCACAATTTGCATTCCTGGGTTTACCACGTGACGATGATGATCACTCTACTTGCGTTATTTATAGTTAACTGGTATTACCTGGTACCTGTACCTAGTAAAATTGTATTACCAAATATATGAAAATATGGAAACTTAACAACTTTTTTTCAAGTAATGTAATATACCAGTCGTGATATTTTAATCAATATAAACTAATAATTGTAAAAAATACGGTATTTTAGAACTTTTCTTTTGTCGTCGTTTGTTGTTGACGTTCCCTTTAAACGAAACATTCCATTAAAGATTATATTTTCGTCATTGATTAGACTGGCGTGCTGCACATGCTAATCTGGGACGACACTTTACGCACATGCATTAAGCCCAGTTTTCCGAGAACGAGGCTTGAATAATCAGTCTTTGTATCAATCATAAGGGGATAATAGTCGTGTTATTGATCCAATAGAAGTATAACGGGGCAAGGTTTTCGACTAAACAAACTTCTACAAAATTAGCTATTTAAGAAACTAAACTTGTAAAATATTTTAGTTAGTTAATGTGAGCAAAACAATCCATATATTTCGAATATGTATAGAATAGTGAAGTTTATAAGTTAAACACCAAAGGGCCCTGAATAAAAATATATTTTTTATATTTTAAAAGGTCCCTGTGTTATACACATGATATAGGAAACTAAACCAAAACACGAAGCAAACATGTAGAAACAAATAATGTTCAATAGGATTTTCAAAACAATAGGTACCTTGTGTTGTTGATCATCGAGACTTATATAGGACCGGGGACTTTCAACCGGAGGAGACGGCGAAAATCTCAACCCGTCTGATCCCGGCGAACCGATGAAACTCTCTATGTTCCGGAAATCCATACTTATCCGAAAATACCGCCACTTTCGTGACTATATTAATCGGTAGTTTATTAAGTCCTATACCACCGTGTGTTAGGCGTACCTGAGCACTTCTCAACTAAAAAATATTTAATCAATACAAAATATCCGTATTAAAGTTATTTAAGCCGTACACTTCGCACACACAAATATGTATTCCGGTTTATTTCACCATCGCGTTGCCAGAAACGTAAGATGATAAGTTATAAATTATTGCTATTACTAATTTGTATGCAAATGAACCAGTTAAATTAATACTCATACCGTCTAATCATACTCGTTCGTGCGTGACACCACTGTATTTCATAACCCATAGTTGTTTACAAAGCGGTAACTCGATAGGGCAATACGGAGGTAATAAAATATGCTCGTGTGTACAAAAAGGGTTTGTCTACAATAAGCAGCGTTCAACCAATGTCAATCATGCGCACAAAAAGTTGACAAGTGTTCAGTGCGGATATACCCCCGGGCCATCGACACGGGAATCGGTCAAAATCATGTCAAAATTCAACTGAATTCGTTATCGAGTATTCAGAATTATTAATATTATCGTTAACTAACTCAAGCGGTAGTTAAAGCTTTGGTAGTGGTTATAGTAGTTTTCGTGTTGATGGTGCTTGTGGCGGCGGTGGTGATGATGGTGGTGGTAGAAGTAGTGCTTATAGTGGTAGAAGAGATTTTGATAGATGAAGTAAAAAAGAAACTCGCAGCAACAGTTGTAATAGTTACAAAGACAGTAGAGGAAACAGCGGTAGCAGCAATTCTAGTAGAAAGAAAGCAGCAGAATCAGTAGTTAAATCAACAACAGCAGTAATGATCACAGCAAAAGTAACAAAAGCAGCATTTGTAGAAGTGCCATTAGAAGCAACAGCACAGCAGAAACAGTAGCAGCATTAGACGCAGCAGCAGTAATGGTAGTCGCAGCAGTAGGAGACGTAGCAGTGGTAATAATAAGAGTAGAGATAATAGAAGCGGTAGATGTAAATGGGGTAGCGATAATAGAAGCGGTATATGTAAATGGGGTAGGATAAGTACCGTTTCTAGCAGTAGAAGTGGTAAAGGTAGTGCTATCTGTAATGGCGATGACATGATTGATAAATGACAGATGATGTAAAGCGTGATACGTATCACATATAAATAAGTTGTATGAATGAAAATTATGCAAAATGATTCGGAGTCCTTGTGTAATGCTAGCTAGGGAAATGATGGTAAAGGGAATAATACTGATAATTGTAATTACAGTGCTTGTTATAGCGCTCGAAAAAGAGTAGAACCGAGAAAAAAAATCGCGCCAAACAATAATCCATGTCATTGTCATGAAACATGCAAGGTCTAAAAGGTCTTCACGATCCAAGATTTATTCACAAACTTGAGTTCAATTTGACATATGGTTTAATATGCTTCAAACAATTTATAACTGTTTCCTTTGAACAATAAGAACCGATCTATCATGTTCGCTACCTATGTGAACAGTTATTAACTCATCAAACAAAATGGCTTCATGACATTAATAGTCGAACATGAATAGATTTAAATATAAAAAGCTCATAATTTATCAGCTATTTCCGTTCTCTTGTAATAATGGCAACATCACAACCTGTTAAACGATAAACCACCCAAACAAATAATCCATCAAAAAGCTAAACTTTGAATTATGGTTATTCCTTATGTCACGAAGAGGTAGTATTAAAGGATTCTGTAAGGAAAATATTGAAAAATGTATACTATTACCAAGGTCGTGTCTTTATTTAATAAATAAATCGGTATTAATAAGGCACAGGTCGTAAGGGGTTGGTTTATTTTCACTTTTCTGGCCGGAAGAGGATTTCTCCAGGGTACTTCTCCATAAATCATACGTACACATGGATCCGCTTCACAAACGTTTCTTAGGGGTATAAAGAATTAACCCATTTATGCCTAGTGGACTCTCCCATCCTTCCAAATTGAATCAATTTATTTCCAAAATAAGGGATGTCTAGTATATTTTTTCTATATTTAGAATATTTCTTACAGAAATTCCTTTAAGCAAACAGCGCAGACCCTGATGAGACGCTGCATCATGCGGCGTCTCATCTGGGTCTACGCTGTTTGCCAGGGCCTTTTTTCTAGACGCTAGGCATAAATGGATTAATTGTTGTTACAATTCGTACAATGTTTATGGGTTTATAAAGTTATTACAGTTATATTGCTTATTAATATTCACAGTGAAAACAATTTATAATTGGACCTTAATCGACGCGTGTTTTGAAGGTCAGTTCTTCTGAAAGGTTCTGACATTGTCAGGGATTTTAGTAGAATATGCAACGCTGGAAAATGATCCTCAATATATCAAATCGCTGATGTCAATGATGATGTTGATTTTGAATGTTTCTGACGATACTATACTCGTTCGGTAAAATCGCAAATGATGAGACAGAGTTGCGAGAATTATTGCCAATGAATTAAAATAAATAATCATTGCTATTGTTTCTTCGGAGAACAGTAATAAACTCATAAAATTGAAACAAATAGGATTGACATAAGGTCCAAATGAAAAGTGCATTGAAAACAATTCAATGAACACGCTGTTGTTCTAAAGTTCCGCGTTCATCCACGCTCGTACAGCCGCAATGATGGATTACGTTGTCAAAAACTTGATTTATTTCTTTGATAGACAGACCTTCGCTTAATTATTTACCAATATTTATAGTTTCCGTTTTCGCGTTGGATCCTGTCTGCATGTTAAACAGCAGACGACTTCATGCTAACGTAGTAACGTCAGATTACGCTTACATGATTTCTTGTGTAATATGGGTGGGGGTTTTCAGTGCATTATGGAGCCAGACTCACGAATAGTCATCGATGTTTGATCACTTTAATCAGTGCTTCAATGCACGAACGCACATTTTGCATAAGAGACTATTTGTCTCTGTCCTCTTCAAATTTGCTCCAAAATTACACGTTTAGGTGAAGAAAGATGCTTGGGTGACTAAAATGATATCTTTTACAATAAATATTTATTCAAATGCAGTTAATTATCTTCAAAAAATATCAACGTTTTCTCTAATATAGTGATTTGGTCAGATAATTTATTACACTGATATTGCCTTTCAGAATAATGAAAATCAAGTGTGTATGCAATAGATCTTACCTGACAATGTTTTCATCGTGCATGTGGTTTTTCTGTTGTTGCTGCAGCTATTTGATCACCCATACTTTTACCAGTAAATACAGATACCGATTATTGATTATTGCTCTTCAGTTTGGGGATATAAACAGTATCAACAAATTGACAACGTCCAACACAGAGCCTTGCGATATTTACAGACGTATGCCGTGTTTTATGTTGTTGCTTTTTGTTTCTTCTTTGTGTTATGCTGAAATAATTTTTTAGCATCGCATGCAGCCGTTTATCTCGTGACTTGGTAATATAATTTAAATATTGAGCAACTATTTCAGACTAAGTTAATCAAGAGAACTGTAAATCAGTTTTAAAACCACAGTTTCATATCGATACACACATACAGCATTATTGCAACTGTATTGTTTAGTCATTAATGGCATGCATATGTTTCTGTACATAAACGTGTTTCTTTTAATATTCCTTATTTTGTTTAGATAAAATCATGAGCTGGAATTAGCGCCCAATAAGGCAACGTTTTATTGACGTAATTATGACAGCTACATATGCAATCTCATTAATGTTAGTCAAATTAATGAATGGCGAATTCCTTGTTTAAAGGGGCCTTCCCACGTGTTGGTAAATTGACAAAATTAAAAAAGTCGTTTCAGATTCGCAAATGTTCGTTTTAGTTATGATATTTGAAAGGAAACAGTAATAGTGTAAATTTACCATGCTCTAAAATATCTTTTATATGCATATTTTGACGATTTAAAAACTTGAAAATTACAAAGCGTTGCAACGCGAAACGATTGAATAATTTGGAGAGTTCTGTTGTTGTCGTTATTAATATTTTGTGAAACTACGAGGATTGCTTATGTAAAGTATTAATTTCATTATTGATTGTATGAGTATGGTTGGCCGATTAGTCTAAATGGGAGACATTTTACTCCAGGACTCCAGGGGTCAGTGGTTCGATCCCTGTTTTTTTTTTATTTATTTTTTATTTTATTCTTGACTTTTTACTAAAGATTTTGAGATCCAATGTTTAAATTTATCAATATAAAACATTTAACGACAAACTTTAATACATGGAAAATGTCTGAAAAGGCCCCTTTACAGCGAGATTATACGATTTTGTCAAATATTAATTAATTTATATAAAATGTGTAAAAAACTTATTATATATATATTTCAATATAAAATAAAAGTTCAGAAGAACACGCCGGGTATGCGAATACTTCGTTTACGGATGGCACTTCACTAACAGAGAACAACAAACGCCACGCGCTAGAGGTAAGTTCCTCTGTTTTATTTAAAGTTATATCCTAAAGATTAGTTTTTAAGACAAGACACATGGTCGAGTTGATAAATGGTGTATCCTTTTGTATTGGGAATACACAATTTCACGGAAGAATGGTACAGTTTTGCCCAAAAAATAGAAAATTCGATCTGAAAACAGCATAAACTGGATGACCAGTAAACATTTTAACAAAATAAAACTACTTAGAATTATTGCAAGAAATTGTTTGCTATTCCAGCATGTAGAGTAATCACTGTGCTTCAAATACTGTAATTTTGATAGTATTCAATGAAATATAAACAAAGATAGTGCATTTTGTAATAGGTGGCATACATAAAGTTGCAGCCACTTTGTTTACCGATAAAGGGCACTTCAGATTACGGAGACTTTCAACAAAGCGGGCACTCTAATAACTGAGTTTTATCTTCTACCTCAAATGCATTTATTTATATTATGGCTATTCATACGAAACATTTTTAAAATATATTTTTCAAAAATCACATTACTATTAATTTATACTATGTTTATTATAATTGCAATTTTCAAATAAGATAATATTTATTATTAAATAAATGTGTACGGATAATGCGGATCAACACAATCGTGTTTAATTTTACTTATAGCAGGGCTCTAGATAACGGTAGTGAAGGGGTCTTTATGACGCAAATACACATTTGTTCTTCATAAAATCCTATGTCGGTTGTGCTTATTTGAATCGTTATGCGTAGCAACAAAATTAAAAAGAGAATGGTAAAACTCCCTGTATTTTGAGCCCTGCTTATAGGGAGCACTTCCCTTTACGCAACGCTAACGTTTGCTCGAAGTGCGATTCACCTGACCCTAAATCACTGTATTGGTTGAGTTTTAAGAATCACGGTTAAAATTAGATCGTAAAAACAACTGATTCTGGAAAAAAAGGAATGCGTACATAAAATGTTTAAATGTCATATTATGGAGTCAGTACTTAGTATACCCACACAAACGAAGTTTAGGGTGCTATATTGGATAGAACTTCATATGCAGCATGTGTTGTGTTTATATTAAAACAAAGACGGATATGCATAATTTTTACACCACTATCGTGTGATTAAATCAACCCCGCCCGTTCTTTTATTGCTATTTTCGTTTATTGACATTGACCCAAAAAGTTCCAATAGAATTTCGAACCTGCATCGCTGCTGATATTAATCTCTGAGAGGCAGTTTAAGCAGAGTGATTATTCATGACATGCTATCTAATATAAAAGTAAATAGCCTTAGTACCTTCATTTGGACATAAAGATAAATGCTTTAGATCAACCGCTTAGAACGTAATTTAAAATATATGGTCATGTAGATTTTACTCATTAGACATATCCAATTTGTTTAACATTTATCTTTCACATTTATACCAAATCATAATCATATTTCAAAGGGATAAGAACACGCTTCGGTTATTCGTTTTTTATTTGCGTACTAAGTACATACATTTTTATTTATTGCCTGCTTACTTTAACAGTATTCCACAGCGAATTCTGCATTTTTGATTCACAAAAAACGAGTGTGTTATATCTGGAAAAAAGTGTCTAGATGTCGGGAAACGAAGTGCCATTGTTTTTTAGATGATCGGTAAACGAAGTGCAGATGAAAAATGTGCATGCGACTCTTAAAACATTTGAATTTTCTCAAATACATTAGTAAACTAAAATGTAACATGTTGTAACATTACTGGATATATTGATCTTTTATTTCGAATAGTAAGCACGTTCTTAATTATTTCCAAGTATGTTTATTTTGTTTAAATATGTACTGATCATTCAATTCATGCTGATTATCGATGGAATTTCATCGTTTTTTTTTTAATAATTCACCGTTTTTCCGCGAATTTCTTTCTTCGCAATACGAAGTGCTATACCATTAATCACCCAAACAATGTTCTGTGTCTAAAAACCAAATAAACAGAACATAAATACAAAAAAACTGAAGAACTCACCTCTCGCGCGTGGCGTTTGTTGTTCTCTGTAAGTGAAGTGCCATCCGTAAACGAAGTATTCGCATACCCGGCGTGAAGAACATGTGTCGTAAAAGGCGAAATAAGCAAGATATTTAATTCTGAAATCGTAAACGGCTGTACAGTCGAATTTGCCAGCATTGTATATCATGCATGTACGATGTGAATCTAAACTTAGTTTAACGGTTCATTTTAAATTCCTGCAACGATATATATTCATTCGGCACACGAATACTAACTCTGGTCCTAATAAAAAGACGAATGCTTCGGTTATTGTAGGAAAATATGTTCGTCTCAATCGGCTCGGGGCGCTAATTTGTCTTTGCTGCATTTTACAAAATTCGTTTTTAAGGAATAATTTTTCTTGCCTATTTTGTGTTATTGTAACATATTTTATCAATATATTACAAGTTAACACATATAAAAAAAAATCGTATAATCTCGTTTTAACTATTTTCCATCTCAAAAAGGTAGTGAAATGTTAAATTTGTTGAAAACAAAACAATCGAGGGCAACACTTAACCGGGAATTTGCTATGTAAAGTGTAAGGTCAAAAAATTCCATTTCTTATATTTACATATAAATATTGATTCCCTTTAAAATTCATCGTAGTAACATAAAACATGTTGTACATATTTATTCACTACATATAATTCAACTCATTCAGTTCCACTATAAAAAACAACACGTATTTTTAAAAACTTTTCGCAT